>NC_089804.1:59817898-59997842 GCF_029633855.1 Hoplias malabaricus | reverse complement strand
ACACACTCTATCAGATTTTTAGCTGAGGGGGAAGGGTGTAGGCTCAAGGGAAAGTGTTTAGCTGAGGGGGAAGGGTGTAGGCTCAAGGGAAAGTGTTTAGCTGAGGGGGAAGGTTGTAGGCTCAAGGGAAAGTGTTTAGCTGAGGGGGAAGGTTGTAGGCTCAAGGGAAAGTGTTTAGCTGAGGGGGAAGGGTGTAGGCTCAGAGGAAAGTGTTTAGCTGAGGGGGAAGGGTGTAGGCTCAAGGGAAAGTGTTTAGCTGAGGGGGAAGGTTGTAGGCTCAGAGGAAAGTGTTTAGCTGAGGGGGAAGGGTGTAGGCCCAAGGGAAAGTGTTTAGCTGAGGGGAGGGTGTAGGCTCAGAGGAAAGTGTTTAGCTGAGGGGAAGGGTGTAGACTCAAGGGAAAGTGTTTAGCTGAGGGGGAAGGGTGTAGGCTCAGAGGAAAGTGTTTAGCTGAGGGGGAAGGGTGTAGGCCCAAGGGAAAGTGTTTAGCTGAGGGGAGGGTGTAGGCTCAGAGGAAAGTGTTTAGCTGAGGGGGAAGGGTGTAGACTCAAGGGAAAGTGTTTAGCTGAGGGGGAAGGGTGTAGGCTCAAGGGAAAGTGTTTAGCTGAGGGGTGTAGGCCCAAGGAAAAGTGTTTAGCTGAGGGGAGGGTGTAGGCCCAAGGAAAAGTGTTTAGCTTAGGGGGAAGGGTGTAGGCCCAAGGGAAAGTGTTTAGCTGAGGGGGAAGGGTGTAGGCCCAAGGGAAAGTGTTTAGCTGAGGGGGAAGGGTGTAGGCTCAAGGGAAAGTGTTTAGCTGAGGGGGAAGTTTGTAGGGTCAAGGGAAAGTGTTTAGCTGAGGGGGAAGGTTGTAGGCTCAAGGGAAAGTGTTTAGCTGAGGGGGAAGGGTGTAGGCTCAGAGGAAAGTGTTTAGCTGAGGGGGAAGGGTGTAGGCTCAAGGGAAAGTGTTTAGCTGAGGGGGAAGGTTGTAGGCTCAGAGGAAAGTGTTTAGCTGAGGGGGAAGGTTGTAGGCTCAGAGGAAAGTGTTTAGCTGAGGGGGAAGGGTGTAGGCCCAAGGGAAAGTGTTTAGCTGAGGGGGAAGGGTGTAGGCTCAAGGGGAAAGTGTTTAGCTGAGGGGGAAGGGTGTAGGCTCAAGGGAAAGTGTTTAGCTGAGGGGAGGGTGTAGGCTCAAGGGAAAGTGTGTAGGCTCAAGGGAAAGTGTTTAGCTGAGGGAGAAGGGTGTAGGCTCAAGGGAAAGTGTTTAGCTGAGGGCAGAGTGTAGGCTCAAGGGAAAGTGTTTAGCTGAGGGCAGAGTGTAGGCTCAAGGGAAAGTGTTTAGCTGAGGGCAGAGTGTAGGCTCAAGGAAAGTGTTTAGCTGAGGGCAGAGTGTAGGCTCAAGGGAAAGTGTTTAGCTGAGGGCAGAGTGTAAGCTCAAGGGAAAGTGTTTAGCTGAGGGCAGAGTGTAGGCTCAAGGGAAAGTGTTTAGCTGAGGGCAGAGTGTAGGCTCAAGGGAAAGTGTTTAGCTGAGGGCAGAGTGTAGGCTCAAGGAAAGTGTTTAGGCTCAAGGGAAAGTGTTTAGCTGAGGGAGAAGGGTGTAGGCCCAAGGAAAAGTGTTTAGCTGAGGGGGAGGGTGTAGGCTCAGAGGAAAGTGTTTAGCTGAGGGGGAGGGTGTAGGCTCAAGGGAAAGTGTTTAGCTGAGGGGGAAGTGTGTAGGCTCAAGGGAAATGTGTAGGCTCAAGTGAAAGTGTTTAGCTGAGGGGAGGGTGTAAGCTCAAGGGAAAGTGTTTAGCTGAGGGGAGGGTGTAGGCTCAGAGGAAAGTGTTTAGCTGAGGGGAGGGTGTAGGCTCAAGAAAGTGTTTAGCTGAGGGGAGGGTGTAGGCTCAAGGGAAAGTGTTTAGCTGAGGGGAGGGTGTAGGTCAAGAAAGTGTGTAGGCTCAAGGGAAAGTGTGTAGGCTCAAGGGAAAGTGTGTAGGCTCAAGGGAAAGTGTGTAGGCTCAAGGGAAAGTGTGTAGCTGAGGGAGAAGGGTGTAGGCTCAAGGGAAAGTGTTTAGCTGAGGGGAGGGTGTAGGCTCAAGAAAGTGTGTAGGCTCAAGGGAAAGTGTGTAGGCTCAAGGGAAAGTGTTTAGCTGAGGGAGAAGGGTGTAGGCTCAAGGGAAAGTGTTTAGCTGAGGGAGAAGGGTGTAGGCTCAAGGGAAAGTGTTTAGCTGAGGGAGAAGGGTGTAGGCTCAAGGGAAAGTGTTTAGCTGAGGGAGAAGGGTGTAGGCTCAAGGGAAAGTGTTTAGCTGAGGGGAGGGTGTAGGCTCAAGGGAAATGTGTAGGCTCAAGGGAAAGTGTTTAGCTGAGGGGAGGGTGTAGGCCCAAGGGAAAGTGTTTAGCTGAGGGGAGTGTGTAGGCTCAAGGGAAAGTGTTTGGCTGAGGGGAGTGTGTAGGCTCAAGGGAAAGTGTGTAGGCTCAAGGGAAAGTGTGTAGGCTCAAGGGAAAGTGTGTAGGCTCAAGGGAAAGTGTGTAGGCTCAAGGGAAAGTGTGTAGGCTCAAGGGAAAGTGTTTAGCTGAGGGAGAAGAGTGTAGGCCCAAGAAAAGTGTTTAGCCGAGGGAGAAGGGTGTATGCTCAAGGGACATGTGTAGGCTCAAGGGAAAGTGTTTAGCTGAGGGGAGGGTGTAGGCCCAAGGGAAAGTGTTTAGCTGAGGGGGAAGTGTGTAGGCTCAAGGGAAAGTGTTTAGCTGAGCGGAAGGGTGTAGGCTCAAGGGAAAGGCTTTAGCTGAGCGGAAGGGTGTAGGCTCAAGGGAAAGGCTTTAGCTGAGGGGAGGGTGTAGGCTCAAGGGAAAGTGTTTAGCTGAGGGCAGAGTGTAGGCTCAAGGGAAAGTGTTTAGCTGAGGGCAGAGTGTAGGCTCAAGGGAAAGTGTTTAGCTGAGGGCAGAGTGTAGGCTCAAGGGAAAGTTTTTAGCTGAGGGGAGGGTGTAGGCTCAAGGGCAAGTGTTTAGCTGAGGGCAGAGTGTAGGCTCAAGGGAAAGTGTTTAGCTGAGGGCAGGGTGTAGGCTCAAGGGAAAGTGTTTAGCTGAGGGGAGGGTGTAGGCTCAAGGGAAAAGGGTGTAGGCTCAAGAGAATGTGTTTAGCTGAGCGGAAGGGTGTATGCTCAAGGGAAATATGTAGGCTCAAGGGAAAGTGTTTAGCTGAGGGGAGGGTGTAGGCCCAAGGGAAAGTGTTTAGCTGAGGGGAGGGTGTAGGCCCAAGGGAAAGTGTTTAGCTGAGGGGAGGGTGTAGGCTCAAGGGAAAGTGTTTAGCTGAGGGGAGGGTGTAGGCTCAAGGGAAAGTGTTTAGCTGAGGGAGAAGGGTGTAGGCTCAAGGGAAAGTGTTTAGCTGAGGGAGAAGGGTGTAGGCTCAAGGGAAATGTGTAGGCTCAAGGGAAAGTGTTTAGCTGAGGGGAGGGTGTAGGCTCAAGGGAAAGTGTTTAGCTGAGGGAAGGGTGTAGGCTCAAGGGAAAGTGTTTAGCTGAGGGAAGGGTGTAGGCCCAAGGGAAAGTGCTTAGCTGAGGGAAGGGTGTAGGCCCAAGGGAAAGTGTTTAGCTGAGGGGAGTGTATAGGCTCAAGGGAAAGGTGTAGGCTCAAGGGAAAGTGTAGGCCCAAGATGAAGGGCAAAGTGCCAGTGAGCTGAGGATATGAGCCCACACCCTCCTCTCAGCTAACCACTTTCCCTCATGTCTTCAGGTCACAAGCATTTCGCCCTTCCTCTTGGGCCTACACACTTCCCCCTCAGCTAAACATTTTGCCTTAAGGGAAAGTGTTTAGCTGAGGGGGGGGGGGGAAGGGTGTAGTCCCAAGGCAAAGTGTTTAGCTGAGGGGGGGGGGGGAGGGTGTAGTCCCAAGGCAAAGTGTTTAGCTGAGGGGGGGGGAAGAGTTTAGTCCCAAGGCAAAGTGTTTAGCTGAGGGGGGGGGGAGGGTGTAGTCCCAAGGCAAAGTGTTTAGCTGAGGGGGGGGGAGGGTGTAGTCCCAAGGCAAAGTGTTTAGCTGAGGGGGGGGGGGAGGGTGTAGTCCCAAGGCAAAGTGTTTAGCTGAGGGGGGGGGAAGGGTGTAGTCCCAAGGCAAAGTGTTTAGCTGAGGGGGGGGGGAGGGTGTAGTCCCAAGGCAAAGTGTTTAGCTGAGGGGGGGGGAGGGTGTAGTCCCAAGGCAAAGTGTTTAGCTGAGAGGGGGAAGGGTGTAGGCTCAAGGCAAAGTGTTTAGCTGAGAGGAGGGTGTATGCTCAAGGGAACGTGTTTAGCTGAGAGGAGGGTGTAGGCTCAAGGCAACGTGTTTAGCTGAGGGGGAAGGGTGTATGCTTAAGGGAAAGGCGTAGGCTCAAGGGAAAGTGTTTAGCTGAGGGGAGGGTGTAGGCCCAAGGGAAAGTGTGTAGGCCCAAGGGAAAATGTGTTTAGCTGAGGGGAAAGTGTGTAGGCTCAAGTGAAAGTGTGTTTAGCTGAGGGGGAAATGTGTAGGCCCAAGTGAAAGTGTGTTTAGCTGAGGGGGAAATGTGTAGGCCCAAGAGGAAGGGCTAAGTGCTAGTGAGCTGAAGACATGAGGGAGAATGTTTAGCTGAGGGGGAAGGGTGTATGCTCAAGAGAAAGGTGTAGGCTCAAGGGAAAGTGTTTAGCTGAGGGGAGGGTGTAGGCCCAAGGGAAAGTGTGTTTAGCTGAGGGGGAAAGGTGTATGCTCAAGGGAAAGTGTTTAGCTAAGGGAGGGGGAGGGTGTAGGCCCTAGGGAAAGTGTCTAGACTCAAGGGAATGTGTTTAGCTGAGGGGAGGGTGTAGGCCCAAGGGAATGTGTTTAGCTGAGGAGAGGGTGTAGGCCCAAGGGAAAGTGTTTAGCTGAGAAGAGAGTTTAGGCTCAAGGGAAAGTGTTTAGCTAAGGGGGAAATGTGTAGGCCCTAGAGGAAGGGCGAAGAGCTTGTGAGCTGAGGACATGAGGGAAAGTGTTTATCTGAGGGGGAAGGGTTTATGCTCAAGGGAAAGTGTTTAGCTGAGGGGGAAGGGTGTATGCTCAACGGAAAGTGTTTAGCTGAGGGGGAAGTGTGTAGGATCAAGGGAAAGTGTTTAGCTGAGGGAGAATGTTTAGCTGAGGGGGAAGGGTGTATGCTCAAGGGAAAGGCGTAGGCTCAAGGGAAAGTGTTTAGCTGAGGGGAGGGTGTAGGCCCAAGGGAAAGTGTTTAGCTGGGGGGAGGGGGGGTGTAGGCCCAAAGGAAATTGTTTAGCTAAGGGGGAAATGTGTAGGCCCTAGAGGAAGGGCGAAGAGCTTGTGAGCTGAGGACATGAGGGAAAGTGTTTATCTGAGGGGGAAGGGTTTATGCTCAAGGGAAAGTGTTTAGCTGAGGGGGAAGGGTGTATGCTCAACCGAAAGTGTTTAGCTGAGGGAGAATGTTTAGCTGAGGGGGAAGGGTGTATGCTCAACGGAAAGTGTTTAGCTGAGGGAGAATGTTTAGCTGAGGGGGAAATGTGTAGGCTCAGGGGAAAGTGTTTAGCTGAGGGGGGAAGGGTGTAGGCCCAAGAGGAAGGGCGAAGTGCTTGTGAGCTGAACACATGAGGGAAAGTCCCTTGAGCCTACACCCTTCCCCCCTCAGCTAAACACTTTCCCTTGAGCCTACACACTTCCCCCTCAGCTAAACACTTTCCCTTGATCCTACACACTTCCCCCTCAGCTAAACACTTTCCCTTGATCCTACACACTTCCCCCTCAGCTAAACACTTTCCGTTGAGCATACACCCTTCCCCCTCAGCTAAACACTTTCCCTTGAGCATAAACCCTTCCCCCTCAGCTAAACACTTTCCCTCATGTCTTCAGCTCACAAGCACTTCGCCCTTCCTCTTGGGTCTACACCCTCCCCTTACCTAAACACTTTGTTTAGCTGAGAGGAGGGTGTAGGCTCAAGGGAAAGTGTTTAGCTGAGGGGAGGGTGTAGGCCCTAGAGGAAAGGCGAAGTGCTAGTGAGCTGAAGACATGAGGGAAAGTGTTTAGCTGAGGGGGATGGGTGTAGTCCCAAGGGAAAGTGTGTTTAGTTGAGGGGGAAGTGTTTAGGCTCAAGGGAAAGTGTGTTTAGTTGACGGGGAAATGTGTAGGCCCAAGAGGAAGGGCGAAGTGCTAGTGAGCTGAAGACATGAGGGAAAGTGTTTAGCTGAGGGGGGGGGGAGGGTGTAGGCTCAAGGGAAAGTGTTTAGCTGAGGGGGGGGGAAGGGTGTAGGCTCAAGGGAAAGTGTTTAGCTGAGGGGGGGAAAGGTGTAGGCTCAAACGAAAGTGTTTAGCTGAGGGGGGGGAAGGGTGTAGGCTCAAACGAAAGTGTTTAGCTGAGGGGGGGGAAGGGTGTAGGCTCAAACGAAAGTGTTTAGCTGAGGGGGGGGAGTGTGTAGGCTCAAACGAATGTGTTTAGCTAAGGGGGGGGGTGTGGAGGCTCAAACGAATGTGTTTAGCTAAGGGGGGGGGGTGTGGAGGCTCAAACTAATGTGTTTAGCTGAGGGGGGGAGTGTGGAGGCTCAAACGAATGTGTTTAGCTGAGGGGGGGGGGGTATGTAGGCTCAAACGAATGTGTTTAGCTGAGGGGGGGAAGGGTTTAGGCTCAAAGGAAAGTGTGTTTAGTTGACGGGGAAATGTGTAGGCCCAAGAGGAAGGGCGAAGTGCTAGTGAGCTGAAGACATGAGGGAAAGTGTTTAGCTGAGGGGGAATTGTTTAGGCTCAAGGGAAAGTGTTTAGCTGAGGGGGGGGGAGGGTGTAGGCTCAAGGGAAAGTGTTTAGCTGAGGGGGGGGGGAAGGGTGTAGGCTCAAACGAAAGTGTTTAGCTGAGGGGGGGGGAAGGGTGTAGGCTCAAACGAAAGTGTTTAGCTGAGGGGGGGGGGAAGGGTGTAGGCTCAAACGAAAGTGTTTAGCTGAGGGGGGGGTGTGTAGGCTCAAACGAATGTGTTTAGCTGAGGGGGGGGGGGTGTGGAGGCTCAAACGAATGTGTTTAGCTGAGGGGGGGGGTGTGGAGGCTCAAACGAATGTGTTTAGCTGAGGGGGGGGGTGTGGAGGCTCAAACGAATGTGTTTAGCTGAGGGGGGGTATGTAGGCTCAAACGAATGTGTTTAGCTGAGGGGGGGAAGGGTTTAGGCTCAAACGAATGTGTTTAGCTGAGGGGGGGAAGGGTTTAGGCTCAAAGGAAAGTGTTTAGCTGAGGGGGAAGGGTGTATGCTCAAGGGAAAGCATTTAGCTGAGGGCGAAGGGTGCAGGCTCAAGGGAAAGCATTTAGCTGAGGGGGAAGGGTGTATGCTCAAGGGAAAGCATTTAGCTGAGGGCGAAGGGTGCAGGCTCAAGGGAAAGCATTTAGCTGAGGGCGAAGGGTGCAGGCTCAAGGGAAAGCATTTAGCTGAGGGGAGGGTGTAGGCCCAAGAGGAAGGGCGAAGTGCTAGTGAGCTGACGACATGAGGGCGTAGGCCCAAGGGAAAGTGGTTTAGCTGAGGCGAAGGGCGTAGGCCCAAGGGAAAGTGGTTTAGCTGAGGCGAAGGGCGTAGGCCCAAGGGAAAGTGGTTTAGCTGAGGCGAAGGGCGTAGGCCCAAGGGAAAGTGGTTTAGCTGAGGCGAAGGGCGTAGGCCCAAGGGAAAGTGGTTTAGCTGAGGCGAAGGGTGTAGGCCCAAGGGAAAGTGGTTTAGCTGAGGCGAAGGGCGTAGGCCCAAGGGAAAGTGGTTTAGCTGAGGCGAAGGGCGTAGGCCCAAGGGAAGGTGGTTTAGCTGAGGCGAAGGGCGTAGGCCCAAGGGAAGGTGGTTTAGCTGAGGCGAAGGGCGTAGGCCCAAGGGAAGGTGGTTTAGCTGAGGCGAAGGGCGTAGGCCCAAGGGAAGGTGGTTTAGCTGAGGGGAAGGGCGTAGGCCCAAGGGAAGGTGGTTTAGCTGAGGGGAAGGGCGTAGGCCCAAGGGAAGGTGGTTTAGCTAAGGGGAAGGGCGTAGGCACGAGGGAACGTGGTTTAGCTGAGGGGAAGGGCGTAGGCCCGAGGGGAAAGGCAAAGTGCTATTGAGCTGAAGTCTTGAGGGAAAGTGGTTAATCTGAGGGGAAATTCGTAGGCCAGAGGGAACATGGTTTAGCTGAGGGGAAGGGCGTAGGCCCAAGGGAAAGTGGTTTAGCTGAGGGGTAGGGCATGTTCCCGAGGGAAAGTTCTTTACCTGAGGGGAAGCATGTAGGCCCAAGGATGGAACGGCTATTGAGCTGAATGCCTAAGGGTGAAGGGTTAGTAAGCTAGTAAGGGGAAGGGTATAGGCCCAAAGGAAAGTGTTTAGCTGAGAAGAGGGTGTTGGCCTAGTGAGCTGAAGGCCTAAAGAGAAGTGTGTAGGGCTAGTAAACCAGTTTCTGGTTTTCTTTCTCCTGTCTCTCTAATGCTTTGTGATGTCCTGCTGCTCTTCAGGTGTTGTGCATCTTGGTGCTATTCACCAGTAGAAGACTTGGCACCCATTTAAGGTCTGTTTGCCCCAGACCACCGTCCCTGCGTGCTGTCCTAGTGGACCCAGGGGGGCTGGATACTTACCCCCTGACCAAATGACTCTTTGTTAACACCGCTAGGTTACCCAAGTCATTCAGACAAGGCCTGAGAAATGGTCTCATCTTGGGGCCTATCTGAGTTTTCTAAGATCTCAGAAGTAATTAAAGCATTACTTCCTAGAACCCAGAGAGTACTGGAAACCCTGCCCCAGCCACCCGTTGCCAGGTGACTGAACCAAAACCTGGGAAGGTAGGTCCCGTGCAATACGTCACCTCCCAGACAGTTTTGGCTGGAGCTCCAATGCAGCGGATAGCTTCCTTACAGATCCCAGGGCATGCACCTTGAAATACTTTCAGGAAGATACCAAGCTTCTACTACATTGGAACTCCAATGGGTTGTGAACTGATGGCGGACAAGAGTTAAACAATCTGAAACCAGAGCACTCAACAGCCTTGTCAAGCTTCTACCATCAGCCCACCCCCTCCTGATCCTAGGCACGGCTTGATAGACCTCATCTCTAACTCATAGTAGTCACAGTGAGGGTGAATAAAGATGAATATATTATCTTGTGGCCCAATCATATGTGGATATACAAATGACTTCCTAGCATTCCTGCATCTGGGAAATAATTTGTTTAGCCACATCTGGCCCCAAAGACAAAAAAACAACTTTGAGGTGCTGTAAAGTGTATCTGGTAGTGCAGTGGTAAAGAACTACTCTCTCACACTAAAAGTTTCTGGTTCAAACCCAGCACAATACATTTTGAGCACACTGATATATAGATAGTAGTGAGGACAAAATTTAGTTTTTTAATTTGTTTATTATCCTTTTCTTCAAAGGAACATCAAAATACTTGTGTGCTAATTTGCAAGCTGTATTGAGGAGAGTTTGGACCAGCAACCTTTGACAGGCCTCATATTTCACTTCATAATAATTACCCTGATGGTGAATACTTTGTTGTGTTGGAGGCCAGATGTGTTTTAATTAATACACGATCCACCAGGTTCCTTGTACTGGTCTGTGGCTTGGGTTGTGGACCCAAGTTGTGTTCAAAAGGAACATCAAAAACACAGTGCACCAGTTGTACTGAGCTGGGTTTGAACCAGCAACCTTTAGTATGATAGAATAATACCTTACCACTGCACTAGCAGCACCGCTTTGAAACTGCCCAAAGTTGTTTTTTTGTATGTGTTGTATGTGTGTGTGTGTGTGTGTTTCAGACCAGCTGTGGATATGCAAATTATTTCCCAACATCCCTGTGTTTTTGGTAGTACACCATCCACCAGAATCCTTGCACTGGTCTGTGGATAGTCTGAATCTTGTTTTCTGTAGGATTGTATGCTTTGTTCCAAAATGAGCATGTTATTATATGATGGTAAAGGGGTGTTGTGGATCTGAGTGCAGAGCTCTTGTGTTTTTTTTTTCTTTTCCTCAAAGAAACAACAAAATACTAGTCTGCTAATGTGTAAGTTGTATTAAGCAGAGTTAGTACCAGCAACCTTTGATAGGCCTGATATTTCACTTCATAATATCACCCTGATGGTTTGAGGCCAGATATGGATATGCTAATTATTTCCCAGCATCCCTGTATTTTAGTTAATACACCATCCACCAGATTCCTTGTATTGATCTTTGGCTTGGGTTGTGGACCTAAGTTTAGAGCTGTTTTTATGTTTATTTTTGTAATGTTTTTGTTCTTTTTGTTTAATTCATTTGTTTTATTATTTTTTTTCAAAAGGAACATCAAAATAGCAGTGTACTCATGAGCAAGTTGTACTGAGCTGGATTTGATCCAACAACCTTTAGTATGATGGAGTAGTTTCTTACCACTGCACTACCAGAACTGCTTTGAAACCCCTCAAAGTTGTTGCTGTTGTTGTTGTTTTTGTGTCGGTGTTTGAGGCCAGAAGTGGATATGAAAATTATTTCCCAGCATTCCTGTGTTTTAGTTCATCCACCATCCACCAGAATCCTTGTAATGGTCTGTGGATGATCTGAGGCTTATTTTCTGTATGATTGTATGCTTTGTTTTAAATTGAACAGATGGGAGAAAACACAGACTCAATGAGTTAGGGGCAAGTCAATTGATCAATCAATCATTGTCTGGTTTGAATATAAAAACATAAACTGCACTCATTAAAATGACCTTTATGTATTGTGTTTCTGATCAGACCTGCTAGATGTTTTGAGCTGGAGCTGCAGTGTAACAAGTGAGAACAAATCAGACATGTTGTTACATGACAGGAAGGGGGTTGTGGACCTGAGTGCAGACATTTTGTTTTGTTTATTGTGTTGTATCTTTAGTGTTTTTTTATTTAATTAGTTTGTTTTATAATCATCTTTTTCAAAGGAACATAATAATAATACTGTGCTTATGTGTAAGTTGTATTGAGGAGAGTTTGGACCAGCAACCTTTGACAGGCCTCATATTTCACTTCATAATAATTGCACTGAATGTGAATACTTAGTTTTGTTTGAGTCTAGATATGGATATGCTAATTATTTCTCAGCATCCCCGTGTTGTAGTTAATACACCACAAACAAGATTCCTTGTACTGATCTGTGGTTGGGTTGTGGACCCAAGCTCAGAGCTGTTGTTATGTTCATTTTATAATATTTTAGTTCATTTTATTTCATTACTTTATTTTATTATCCTTTTTCCAAAGGAAAAACACCACTGTGCTCATGAGCAATTTGTATTGAGCTGGGTTTGAACCAGTAACCTTATATATGATGGAGCAGTTCCTTATCACTGCACTACCAAGATATTTTGTCCTTGTACTGATTTGTGCTATTTTACTTTGATTGTGTATGATTGTGGGCTCCATTCAAGAAAAGGAGGAGGTGGGAGCAAAGCCCTATCAGTTTGGGGCAAGTGGCTAAATGTCAGGTAAGTACATGAAAACACCCAATGAAAGTTGCACCCAATGAAATGACCCACAGAAATCACATTATTGATCAGCCCTGCCAGGTCATTAAGGCTCGAGCTCCAATCAAGCAGATAGCTTCCTTACCTTACCTATTCCACAGCATCACATTAAAACATTTTTCAGGAACGAACCAGTGGGTTGCAACATTGGAATCCCAAGTGGTTGTAAACTGATAGCAGACAAGTGTCTAGAATCAGAGAGATCCTGGCTGTTTTGTTTCTGACCTGAACAGAGGACATACAGGCCTGATATCTAACTTCATAATAATCATGTTAATGGTGAATATTCTGTTGTGTTTGAGGCCAGGTGGGGATATGCAAACTATTTCCCAGCATCCCTGTGATTTAGTTCATACTAGAGATTTATTGTATTGACCTGTGGCTTGTTTTCTGTATGATTGTGTGCTCTGTTAAAAACAGAGCAGGTGTGAGCAAAACCAGGCCCTATCAGTCAAGGGAAAGTGGTTCAATGGCAGGTTTTAACCCTCTGAGGTCGGCTATGCCGCCGGCATAAAATTGAAATTCCACAAAAACACGTATATAACTCTGCGAGATTTTATCCTAAAAAAAAAATACAACATACCTCGGAAACCTTGAAGGGTCTACTTTCCAACTATATATAGGATGAAACGATATATATATTTATATTCTTGTGAGAGAAGCGTAAACAACAACCGGCACATTTTTGAGGCACAAGCTTTTTTGT
Source organism: Hoplias malabaricus (assembly GCF_029633855.1). Lineage (NCBI taxonomy): Eukaryota > Metazoa > Chordata > Actinopteri > Characiformes > Erythrinidae > Hoplias > Hoplias malabaricus. Next base: position 59,985,774 of record NC_089804.1, on the reverse strand, counting down.
TCCGCCCATAGACGCGTTCTGCCATTCATATGTTGACACTATGGTAATTCGGCAGCTGCTAGTGGAGGATCATTGGCTGATAATTTTCATGAAAACGCCCATTCGCTTGTTACAAACACAGAGCACATGTCGCGGAATTGTTTACATGGAGCTTCGTCATGTCGCACTCATGGGAGCTGGAGGCACTGCGGAGGAGAGCTTTGTTCTGGAAAATGAAGAGAATTTCAGCTAATCTGACGAAATCGGGGAGGACAGTGACGAAGAAAGATTTATTTTGAGATGCGGATTGATCCGAAGGAGGATTTTTGTGATAGGTAAGTGAAATATTTCCTTTCAAATGAAACAAACCCACGCTTCGCGCTTACTGTGTACACTCCGCGAATTCCGGATAAATTAAAATAAAGAATAAATTAAATAAGTATTACTTTGTATATGAAAGCATAAATGAATGCAAAAAAAAAATTGCTGTTGTGTAAACGGGACATTCAAGTGTAGCCTGTTGCTAATCTGAGTGTGCATGCTGAGAGTGCTAACATTACCATGCGAGGCTCCAGTACCATAAGTGTGGCTTATGGCTGTATATGTTTAGCCTAGTGTGGTAATGTAATGTGTAAATGGCCTGTGTGAATGTAATAGTGTCATCCTATGTAGCTTGTTATACTATGTACTGCTATACATAGGTCATATGTAAGTACTGTATTTGAAATACAAGTAATTATTAGTTGTAGTGACTGTTGGCATGTATAGCTAATCTTTGTAACTGCTCAGAAGCTCACATTTCTTATTATTTTTCTTTCAGAAATGTGGAAAATACTCCATCTCCAAGCAAAAGACGACAGCATCAACCAAGTCTGCAACCACCAACGTGTAAACACATGGTCCTTCCACATCTGCTCTGTAAGTTTAGCATTTTGCATTACACAACTCAGCACAAAACTTTGAAGTGGTACAGAAAACTGTTTCTTCACTTCTTGGACATTGCTGCTACCAATGCCTACATTCTCCACAACAACTTATGCAACAGGACAGCCTGACCCACAAGGCATTCATGGAAGAGCTTGTTGAACAGCTGTGTGGTATGCAAAAACCCCATGGAAGTGTGAACAGTGTGATGTCTACCTTTGCATGCAGCCAGACAGAAACTGTTTTAGAGACTGGCATCTTTTGTTGAACTGACTCATACATATATACACACACAAGGATATACAGTATGACTATCTTTAGTATATTATCACTATCTTTACATGTGAACACATTTTCCATTTATTTTAATTCATGCCAGTTATTTATTTTTTTGTTTTTATTGCTTGTTTAGTTCTCTTTTTTTGAAATAAACTGTGATAAACTCTGCCTCTGGTCTCTTCTCTTTTGACAGCTGTGGCGGTGACAGCTAATGGGCCATTCATTAGGCAGTGGGGTGGGGACCTCGCACCTCGGTTTTCGCACCTATCTTCATACATATGCAATGTAGGAGCCAGTGACTGAGAAAAACAGTGTCACCTCACATTTGTTATGTCCTAAGTATAAAATTACATACAATTTATGAAAAGTAGAATCAGCAGTGTGTTGCCAAGACCCGTGTTCACAAAGTTTTGACCTCAAAGGTCCCGGTGAGAAATGTTTAGAATGTGTTTTTTCACAGTATATCAGCACTTCTGAAAATAGGTTTTTGGAAAGTCTAAGTTTAGAGTAAATTTAATCAAAATATAGATGTATGACACTCTTACTGATTCAACATTGTTGTTGCAGAGATAGTTCTGAAAAATGCACGTGTAACACTTTGAGAAAAAATAATTTCAGATGCGTACAATTTGTAAAACAATCAAGGCATGTCAGACTACACCAGGGTGTCTGAAAACCCCTCAGACTCCAGGGGGTTAACTTGAAAATACATTTTGCACTCATTCCAATGACGCTCACACTACATTGGAATCCCAAATGGTTGCAATCAGATAGCACGTTTCTAGAACCAGAGAGCTTAGCAAAGTTTATTAAATGTCTACCTCCAGTCCTCTATGTTCTGTTCTGAACAAGGGCCAAACAGGCCTGATATCTAACTTCCTAATAATCACATGGATGGTGAATTTGCAGTTGTGTTTGAGGCCAGACGTGAATATGCAAATTATTTCCCTGTACATGTTCTAAACATTTCTCACAGACCCAAGGAGTTTGGGACAAATGGCTCAGTGTCAGGTTTGGATATAAAAACATAAATTACACTCATTAAAATTACCCTCAGGTTCCATACATTATGTCATCTCCCTGTCTTGAATGGAGCTTTGATGCTGTTGATTGCTCCTTAGTCTACTATTTGTAGTTTTGAGGTCTGGTGCACTGAGGGAGATTAATATATTAATGTGAGCACTGTGGTCCAACTGTATGTGGATATGCAAATTACTTCCCAGCATCCATGTGTTTTAGTTCTTACACTGTCCTCTGGATTCCTTGTACTGTTTATCACCTATCTGCATTTGGGCTCTTTAAAGACAGCTTTGATTTGATCTGTCTGTTCTAAATCAAGGGAACAGTGACAGGGTTATGTGTAGTGTATTAGATATGAACATTCACATTGGTTAGTCTGTATTGAATGTATCTTCTGAGCTCATTTCTAGATACACCCCAAAAAATTGTCATTTTCAGTTACACATGTGGCTTCAAATTAGAAAGTTTAGAACTCCTTGAGCAGTGGATAAATTTTTTCACATAGTTGTCAAATTTACATTTAATTTGTTTAGTCATGTTTTATTTTGGCAGCATGGTGGTGCAGCAGGTAGAGTCACACAGCTCCAGGGACATGGAGGTTGTGGGTTCGATTCCTGCTCTGGGTGACTGTCTGTGAGGAGTTGGTGTGTTCTCCCTGTGTCCATATGGGTTTCCTTTGGGTGCTCTGGTTTCCTCCCACAGTCCAAAATCACACGTTGGTAGGTGGATTGGCGACTCAAAAGTGTCCATAGGTGTGAATGTGTGTGCGTCTGTGTTGCCCTGTGAAGGACTGGTGCCCCCTCCAGGGTGTATTCGTGCCTTGTACCCAATGATTCCAGGAAGGCTCTGGACCCACCTTGACCCTGAACTGGATAAGCTGTTACAGATAATGAATGAATGAATGTTTTATTTTTGAACAGTGCTCTATGTTCCAGACCTCCTAGGGACCAGCTCCCTCCTCTCATAATGCCCCAAACAAAGTTCCAGAGCTCCCAGAACCAACTCTCTCCTCTCACTGCCCTATACACTCTGTTGCATTTTCATAAAATGCCCACCAGGTGGTGGCATAGTTACTGGACATGTGAACCTTTTTCCATGTTTAAGCTTCCGTTTGCCTTACCATTTTGAATCCAAGGACATTCAAGTTTTCAATTCAAGTCCCACACAGCAAAAAAATTATATTCTTGAATTATTTAACTCATTTTCTGTTATTTATGTTTGTGTTTAAAAGTTGTAAATTCTACATTCATATTCAATGATGGCCTTTTTTAAAATCATTCTCAGATTAAATGCAAGCTCTAAAGTAAAAGAGACCACCTGGTGCTTTGGTGTCAGTTCAGACAAGCTACCATGAATCAGAAAACTGTAGTGCAGTATTTTTATTGGAAAAACCAGTGGCGTAGTAAAGGTGTGTTAAAGCATAAAACCGTTTTGGCTTCAAATGTGTTGCAGTTTGAAAAGTCTCGTTCAGCCCATTGCTACGTATAATCATCAATATCCACACAAAGTGCACTACCCTGGGCCTAGAATTTAACTTAAAGTATTTTAAACATTCCGGAAGTATTACATAAAAATTAAATACTGCTGATTGGTCCTCACTGTGCTGTTCACTGGGTTGTGCAGTGCTGCTGATGTTTTCTCTCTGTTATTACTCATACCAGGAATCACACCAATCAGATTATTAATAATAATAATACATTTTATTTGTAATGAACTTTATGTCAGGAATCACGGGGCAGACTGACGGAGACGGATGAACACACTAAAACACAGGACTTTTATTTAAACAGAAGATATAACAAAGCAAAGACAGGCAACTATGGAAACAACAAGTTTTAGGAAATGAAATGAGGAAACGACAGAGACAGACAGACCAGACTAAGCAACATGACAGCACGATAAAGGAAGCAAAACACTACAATACTAGATGGGGAGAAACAAACAAACCTAGACAGGGAAAGCTAAACAGACAAACCTAGACATGGAGAGCGTAACAATACTAGGACTTGGAATGAGGAGACGACAGAGACAGACATACCAGACTAAGGAACAAGACACGGAAACACTGGAAGAGAAACAACAAGACTTGAAGGAAAGAAACAATATGATTTGAAATAGGAAACAAAACGAATGACCGATACAAGGAAATGACACAAGGGAACTTAAATACATGATACAGATGAGACACACCTGAAACAGATAACGAGGAGTGCGGACAAGGAGGCTGAACAAAGGCAGGACAAGTGCGGAGACATGGACAATAACAGACAGAGCCATGTGCTAGGGACTGGAACGGGCTGTTCCAGGAGATGGTATTATGAGCACTGTGGTCAAATTAGACACTGTTTAGCCAATTACTTCCCACTATCCCTGTGCTTTAGATCAACTGGCAGAGGTGTGAGCGAAACCAGAGCCTAGAAGTCAAGACCAAATAGCTAAGTGTCAGATTTGGACTTGAAAACACAAGTTGCACTCAATCAAATAACCCTCACATTTTACATCAGATATTTTGGGCTGGAGCTCGTATGAAGAGGACCGTTTTCATACATATCCCGAAGCAGCATAATCATGTTGATGATGAGTACTCTGTTGTGTGAAGTCAGACATGGATATGTAAATTAATTCTCAGCCTCCCTGTGTTTTAGTTCAAACACCTTTCACCATATTATTTGTACTGATCTGTGTTTGATTTTAAAATGCAGCTTGCACTCATTCAAATAATCCTCACATATTAAACCTTTAATCAGCACTTAAATGTAAGTCTCATGCAATATGTTACTTCTCAGATGGCTTGGGCTGAAGATCCAATGCAGTAGATAGATTCGCATGTTGCTTCAAATTGGAAATTGTAAACCACTTTGACTAGTGCATAATTTATTTAATATGGTTAGCATTGTTGAAACATCTTGCAGACATAGAGGGAAGATAAAAATGTAGGGGCCACAAAGGGGAAGAAATTATTACATATGAGACATAGGGACTTTCTGAGACATGTACAAAGACCTACCAGACATAGTGGAAAGATAGGAGACATAGAGGGACATTTGAATTCTTTATGAAATGTAGAAAGACCTACCAGACATAGATCCTACAGAGTAGTGTGTACAAAAAGTAGTGAATACAATTCAAACATTTTATTATGGGATAAATAGGTGGGGTAGTGCAGAGCCATTGTTTTGCTTATTGCGCTATCATTTTTATTTTGCATTGTTATGTTTTTAAGTTATTTTAATAGTTCATTTTATTATCAATTTCATTAAGGGAAAATCAAAAATACTTATGTGCAAGTTAGATTGAGCTGGGTTTGATCCAACAGCCTTTCGCTTACCACTGCACTAGTGGGGGCTGCTGAAAAAGGGTGGAATTAGAAACCACAAGAAGTGGTGGAAAAAAGGCGGGAAAACAAATCAAGGAGGCACTGAAAGCCAGTGTTCTCAAACAAAGGCCCTTGGATAAGAGAAAGAAAACACAAAACTGCCCTTGACATAGATATAGACATTGAGGAAGACCTAGCAGACATGGTGGAAATATTGGAGGTGTAGAGGGATAGTAGAAGACACAGAGTCTTTAGTACAATTAGGAAGACCTAGGAGATATAGTGGGACTGTAAAGTGTCTCTGATAGTGCAGTGGTAAAGAGCTACTCCATCATACTAAAGGTCACTGGTTCAAACCTAGCACAAAACAACTGGCACACTGTTATTTATATATTTATAGATAGTAGTGAGGAAAAAGCTCAGAGCTGTTGTTATGTTTATTTTGTAATATTTTTAGTTAATTTTATTTAATTAGTTTGTTTTATTATTCTTTTTCCAAAGGAAAAAGGATTAATAACAGTGTGCTCATGAGCAAGTTGCATTGAGCTGGGTTTGAACCAGCAACCTTTAATACAATGGCATAGTACTTTACCACTGCACTACCAGAAACACTTTAAAACCTCTTTAAGGGAAATTATTTCCCAGCATCCCTGTGTTTTAGTTCATACACCATGCTCTAAACTCTTTGTACTGATGAACACCTTCCTGCATTTGGCCAGTTTCAAGCTGGCTTTAGATGAATATATTATCTTGTGGCCCAATCATATGTGGATATGCAAATGATTTCCCAGAATTCCTGCCTTTTACTTCCTACACAATATTCTATATTTTTGTTACTGTTAAACATCTTTCTGCATTTGGCTACTTCTAAGCTGGTTTTGAGTCAGGTCATCTGTTCCAAACCAAAGGTACAGAAGAATGCCAGACAAATCTGAGATACACCACAAAGTACATTTTTTCATTATTATTTTATTGGTCTGTGGATTATCTGAGGCATTTTTTTCTGTATGATTGTGTGCTCTGTTCCAAATTGAGCAGCTGGGAGCAAACCCATACCCAAGGAGTTTGGGACAAGTGGCTCAGTGTCAGGTTTGGACATAAAAACATAAATTACACTCATTAAAATTACCCTCAGGTTCCATACATTATGGCATCTCCCTGTCTTGAATGGAGCTTTGATGCTGTTAATTGCTCCTTAGTCTAGTGTTTGTAGTTTTTGAGGTCTGGTGCACTGAGGGAGATTAATATATTAATGTGAGCACTGTGGTCCAACTGGATGTGGATATGCAAATTACTTCTCAGCATCCATGTGTTTTAGTTCTTACACTGTCCTCCGGATTCCTTGTACCATTAATCACCTATCTGTATTTGGTCTCTTTAAAGACAGCTTTGATTTGATCTGTCTGTTCTAAATCAAGGGAACAGTGACAGGGTTGTGTGTAGTGTAGTGTATTAGATTTGAACACTCACATTGGTTAGACTGTATTGAATGTATCTTCTGAGCTCAATTCTAGATACACCCCAAAATATTGTCATTTTCAGTTATACATGTAACATATATGGTTACTTTAACTACCATAATCACAATGTCATATCACAACTGCACTTTAATCACAATCCATAATCATAATGTCATTTCATAACTGCACTTTATGTAAATAGTGATCAAGATGGCGCTGGTGTGTGTGGCTGGCCGTCTGCTGCTCTCACTTTGCCTTGTGTTGTTGGTGTTGCTAAGCTTTGGCACTTCACATGTGAAGTCTCTACTGGTGTATGATCGCCAATTTCTCCTGGATCTTAGATATAATATCTGTGATGTAGGTGTTTTTAATCATAGTGGACAGATCCCTCTGCCCCCGCACCTATCGGGTATTCCGAATCACCTGCGCCAGGCCTTGGCCCAAACAATTCGGCGAAAGCGTCGCCGCCGCAGCGGTAAACGTGGCGGTCGGCTAGTGAAACTAAAGGTCTGCCTCTCACAATCGTCATCCAGTTCCCGGCCACGATGTGGATTATCCCCCCAATTCGTTGTGTCCTGGCATTTCCTGGAGCCCATCGGCATCTCCCTGGTACCTGTCATCGGCCTGGATGAGGGATCCCATCCTCGCCGCCCCTGCTTTTCCCGGCTCCGCGAGCGTGGGGTGAATCCCCGCAACCTGAGGATGCCGCTTCATGCTCCTAATCTGTCTAAAGCACAGACCTCAGCTCCTGCCAGGATCGGCCTTGTGAACGCCAGATCACTGGCAAATAAAACTTTTATCCTGAGGGACTTCTTCTCTTCCCAAAGCCTGGATTTTCTTTTTGTGACAGAAACTTGGATTGGTGCTGGTGAGTACAGTGCTCTCGTTGAACTTCTGCCGGCTGGCTGTGGTTATTTTAATACCCCATGGACGTCAGACCGGGGAGGAGGAACGGCGACTGTTTTTAAAAATAATTTTAAATGTAAACAGCGTGCTGTATCACCCTCATTTTCCAGTTTTGAGGTCACTTTATTTGAGGCAGGCCGCTCTGACCCGGTGCTGTGTGCTGTCATCTATCGACCCCCTAAATACAATAAGGATTTCATAAATTACTTTTCTGATTTTTTGGCGGGACATATGCCGAACTATGACCGCATCCTTATCGTCGGGGATTTTAACATTCACATGTGCTGTCCAGATAAACCGCTGGTGAAGGACTTTGTAAACATCATTGACTATTTTAATTTAGTGCAGTATGTGTCCGGGCCCACACATGAACATGGACATACCTTAGACCTTGTTCTGTCTTATGGGTTGTCTGTGTTAAATTTAGAGATCCATGAAAGTGGGTTTTCTGATCACATGCCTGTTTTATTTGATGTTGTTTTATCCTGTGCTGCTTTTAAACCTTGCGCTCCTGCTCAGCTTGGTCGGAGTTTTAACTCTTTCACTGCCGGTCAGTTCACCTGCGCTTTCGACCAGCTTTGTTCTCCTCCTGACTCAGCCTCTGTTAATACGGAGGAGCTCAGCTCCTGGTTTCACTCCTCCTGCCAAACCAGTTAAACCTGAGCCCTGGTTCAATGACCGAGCGCGTGCAGCAAAGCAGACGTATCACAGAGCTGAACGCCGATGGAAAAAGGCTAAGCTGCAGGTTTAATTTCAAATGTTAAAAGACTGCTGGCGTTCTTACCAGAGCACTATCAAAGAGGTTAAGAGAGAACACTTGTCAAATATTATTATGGCAAATTGTCATAAGCCACGTGTGTTATTTAAAACCATTGACTCTGTTCTTAAGGCCCCTCAGCCTGTCTGTTTGGAAGCATTTTTATTGATAAGATTGTTACTGCAAGAGCTCTTATCACAGCTCCTGCTGTTGACCCCTCTGACTCTGCCCCTTGCTTGGCTGTGTTTGATAGGTTTGAGCCGGTGACTCTGTCGCACTTGGAGGATGTGGTGGGCCATTTAAAGGTTCTCCTTGTGATGTTTTGCCTCCTCACTTTCTAAAAGAGATTTTTCATACTATAGGGCAGCAGGTTCTGGCCATTATTAACAGCAGCCTGTCTTCTGGTGTTGTTCCTGTGAGTTTTAAACATGCTGTAGTTCAACCCTTGCTCAAGAAACCTGGCCTCGACCATACTGTATTGGCTAATTATAGGCCTATTTCCAAGCTGCCTTTTATTTCAAAGATCTTGGAGAAAGTTGTTTATGCTCAACTGAAATTATTTTTGGATGAGCATAATATTCTGGAGGTTTTTCAGTCTGGTTTTAAAACCTTGCATAGTACAGAGTCAGCGTTTCTCAGGGTTTTCAATGATATTCTCCTGGCCAATGATTCTGGGGACCATGCAATTCTTGTCCTGCTGGATCTAACTGCTGCTTTTGACACAGTGGATCACAACATTTTAGTTTCCCGCTTGCAGCATCTAGTCGGCATTTGTGGTAGTGCTTTGGACTGGTTTAGGTCCTATCTGACGGACAGAACTTTGTGTGTGAGTTTTCCTGGCTCAGAATCCTCCTCAGCTCCCCTATCATATGGAGTTCCACAGGGCTCAATCTTAGGACCCCTCCTTTTCTCACTTTATCTGCTCCCATTGGGCTCTATCTTGAGAAAACATGGCATTGCATTCCACTGTTATGCTGATGGTGTTTGGTCCCAGTGGGCCCTGTGAAGCCCCTCCAGTTGATTTGAGCCCCTTGACTTTGTATGTGAAGCCAACTATCTTAAATTTGGGTTTTAAGATGGACAGTGATTTTAAATTGGACTGCCAAATAGGCACAGTAGGTAGGTTCAGCTTTTTCCACCTGAGGCAGCTGGCAAAGGTGAAGCCATTTCTCTCACACGAGCACTTTCAAACAGTAATCCATGCCTTCATCACATCCCGGCTGGATTACTGCAATGCACTGTATTTTGGAGTCAGCCAGTCCTCCCTCAGACGTCTTCAATTAGTTCAAAATGCTGCTGCCCGACTCTTAACGGGATCACGTAAGAGGGAGCATATAACTCCCATTCTGGCCTCTCTCCACTGGTTGCCTGTGCATTTTAGAGTACATTTTAAGATTCTCTTATTTGTTTTTATATCTTTAAATGGACTCACCCCACCTTACCTCACTGAGCTGCTACATCCCCATGTCTCTGCTTGGTGCCTCAGGTCAGCTGATCAGCTGCTCCTGGAGGTGCCGAGGACAAAACGTAAGCTCAGAGGAGATAGAGCCTTTTTAATTGCATTCCATTACAGATTAGGCAGGCTTCTTCACTTTCGATTTTTAAAACCTATCATAAAACCCACTTTTATTCCTTGGCTTTCAACCCAGCATGAGACGTTTGTTTTGTTTTGTTTTATTAGTTTTGTTTTTATTTAAGTTATTTATTTTTCCTTATTGGTTATTTTATTTTATTTTGTTATATTTTGTTTTATAAACATCTTTTGTAAAGCACTTTGTTTTAGCTGTTGGTGTTTTTTAAAGTGCTCTATAAATAAAGTTGAGTTGAGTAAATAATCACAACTGCACTTTATGTAAATTATGTAAATAATGTTATTATATTGCACTTCTGTTTAGATGCTAACTACATTTCATTGGCCCTGTACTTGTAGTCTGCACAATGACAATAAAGTTGAATCTAATCTAATCTAATCTAATCTAACATGTGGCTTCAAATTAGAAAGTTTACACCTCCTTGAGCAGTGGATAATTTTTTCACATAGTTTATTTTTCAAATTTACATTTATTATATGTTTGGTCATGTTTTATTTTGGTGGTGCAGCAGGTAGTGTCGCAGTCACACAGCTCCAGGGACCTGGAGGTTGTGGGTTTGATTCCCGCTCCAGGTGACTGTCTGTGAGGAGTTGGTGTGTTCTCCCCGAGTCTGCGAGGGTTTCCTTTGGGTGCTCTGGTTTCCTCCCACAGTTGGTAGGTGGATTGGCGACTCAAAAGTGTCCATAGGTGTGAATGTGTCTGTGTTGCCCTGTGAAGGACTGGTGCCCCCTCCAGGGTGTATTCGTGCCTTGCGCCCAATGATTCCAGGAAGGCTTTGGACCCACAGTGACCCTGAACTGGATAAGCGGTTACAGATAATGAATGTATGTTTTATTTTTGAACAGTGCTCTATGTTCCAGACCTCCTAGGGACCAGCTCCCTCCTCTCATAATGCCCCAAACAAAGTTCCAGAGCTCCCAGAACCAACTCTCTCCTCTCACTGCCCTATGCATTCTGTTGCATTGTCATAAAATGCCCACCAGGTTTCGGCATAGTTACTGGTCATATGAACATTTTCCATGTTTAAGCTTCCATTTGCTTTACCATTTTGAACACAAGAATGTTCAAGTCCCACTACAGCAAAAAAAAATTATATTCTTGAGATATTTAACTCAATTTCTGTTATTTATATTTGTGTTTAAAAGTTGTAAATTCTACATTCATATTCAATGATGGCCTTTTTTAAAATTTAACATTCAATATTTTTGAACATTATTTTTATGCAAGTAAAAAAAATAGCTCTCAGATGAAATGCAAGCTTCCAAGTAAAAGTGACTACCTGGTGCTTTGGTGTCAGTTCAGGCAATCTACAGTGAATCAGGAAACTGTAGTGCAGTATTTTTATTGGAACAACAGGTGGCGTAGTGAAGGTCTTTTAAAGCATAAACATATTTTGGCTTCAAATGTGTTGCAGTTTGAAAAGTCTCACTCAGCCCATCATTAATAATAATAATACATTTTATGCAGCACAACATGTCCCTATATCTCAGCTTTGTGATGTGGTAGGGCAAAAAGTACCACAACACTGTCTTCGTAAGGACCTCCCTGACACACGGTGTGGGTTTGAAGAAGATCAGAGGAGGTCACATATTTTACCCAAAAAAACATTAAGGGGTACCCCTTTGTGTTTTTTTAGACTAAATTTTTGACCGTCTCAGATTTCTTCCAAACTCACAATGTTGATTGAGCAGGTCCTGACTTACACAGGGGTGTGATTAATTTCAGCCTATCTCATCCCAAAGCTGAGATATGAGGATTAACATAACTGGGGTTTTCTTTCTATAGGTTTATTGCTGTTGAATATATTGGAATTAAATTTATGAGCTTGTTATATGTCCAATAAAGCAAAATACAGATGCAATGTAGGATATATTGGACTGACTAGACTTTTCTGATCGCACCCTTCTACTCATGTGTTTACGTAGCATCACTGGAAGTAGGAATCCCATCATGAAATTTACAGTTATACATTTTACGCAGCACATCATGTCCCTATATCTCAGCTTTGGGATGTGGTAGAGCAAAAATGACCACATCACTGTCTTCGTCAGGACCTCCCTTACACATGGTGTGGGTTTGAAGAAGATCCGAAGAGGTCACATTTATCACCCAAAAAAACACTAGGGGTACCCCTTTGTGTTTTTTTAGACTAAATTTTTGACCGTCTCAGATTTCTTCCAAACTCACGATGTTGATTGAGCAGGTCCTGACTTACACAGGGGTGTGATTATTTTCAGCCTATCTCATCCCAAAGCTGAGATATGAGGATTAACCTAACTGGGATTTTTCGCTCAATAGGTTTATTGGTGTTGATTATATTGGATTTAAATTTATGAGCTTGTTATACGTCCAATAAAGCAAAATACAGATGCAATGTAGGATATATTGGACTGACTAGGCTTTTCTGATCGCACCCTCCTACTCATGTGTTTACCTAGCTTCACTAGAAGTAGGAATCCCATCATGAAATTAATAGTTATACATTTTATGCAGCACAACATGTCCCTATATCTCAGCTTTGGGATGTGGTAGGGCAACAATTACCACACCACTGTCTTCATCAGGACCTCCCTGACACACGGTGTGGGTTTGAAGAAGATATGAGGAGGTCACATATTTCACCCAAAAAAACACTAAGGGGTACCATTTTGTGTTTTTTTAGACTAAATTTTTGACCGTCTCAGATTTCTTCCAAACTCACGATGTTGATTGAGCAGGTCCTGACTTACACAGGGGTGTGATTATTTTCAGCCTATCTCATCCCAAACCACAACACTGTCTTCGTAAGGACCTCCCTGACACACGGTGTGGGTTTGAAGAAGATCAGAGGAGGTCACATATTTTACCCAAAAAAACATTAAGGGGTACCCCTTTGTGTTTTTTTAGGCTAAATTTTTGACCGTCTCAGATTTCTTCCAAACTCACAATGTTGATTGAGCAGGTCCTGACTTACACAGGGGTGTGATTATTTTCAGCCTATCTCATCCCAAACCTGAGATATGAGGATTAACGTAACTGGGGTTTTCTTTCTATAGGTTTATTGGTGTTGAATATATTGGAATTAAATTTATGAGCTTGTTATATGTCCAATAAAGCAAAATACAGATGCAATGTAGGATATATTGGACTGACTAGGCTTTCTGATCGCATCCTTCTACTCATGTGTTTACCTAGCTTCACTGGAATCAGGAATCCCATCATGAAATTTATAGTTATACATTTTATGCAGCACAACATGTCCCTATATCTCAGCTTTGGGATGTGGTAGGGCAACAATTACCACACCACTGTCTTCATCAGGACCTCCCTGACACACGGTGTGGGTTTAAAGAAGATATGAGGAGGTCACATATTTCACCCAAAAAAACACTAAGGGGTACCATTTTGTGTTTTTTTAGACTAAATTTTTGACCGTCTCAGATTTCTTCCAAACTCACGATGTTGATTGAGCAGGTCCTGACTTACACAGGGGTGTGATTATTTTCAGCCTATCTCATCCCAAAGCTGAGATATGAGGATTAACCTAAATGGGATTTTTTGCTCAATAGGTTTATTGGTGTTGATTATATTGGAATTAAATTTATGAGCTTGTTATACATCCCATAAAGCAAAATACAGATGCAATGTAGGATATATTGGACTGACTAGGCTTTTCTGATCGCACCCTTCTACTCATGTGTTTACCTAGCTTCACTGGAAGTAGGAATCCCATCATGAAATTTACAGTTATACATTTTATTTAAAAAATACAAAAACCATATCTTAATATAATACAGAATTTCTAGCAAAGCATTCATTCATTATCTGTAACTGCTTATCCAATTCAGGGTCACAGTAGGTCCAGAGCCTGCCTTGAATCATTGGGCACAACGCAGGAATACACCCTGGAGGGGGCATCAGTCCTTCACAGGGCAACACAGACACTCACACCTACAGACACTTTTGAGTCGCCAATCCACCTATCAACATGTGTTTGTGGACTGTGGGAGGAAACCCACACAGACACAGGGAGAACACATCAACTCCTCAGAGACAGTCACCCAGAGTGGGAATCGAACCCACAACCTCCAGGTCCCTGGAGCTGTGTGACTGCGACACTGCCTGCTGTGCCACCGTGCCGCTCTAGCAAAGCAATTAAATCTAAATGTATGATTTATTACATCATCTCCTTATTGTTATCAAACCTTTATAAGATAAAATGTTCACATACATTATTCATATGAATAGTTAATTAAAGGAATTCTGTGAAGCTGCTTTGTGACAACATCAGTTGTGAAAAGCGCTATATAAATAAATTTGATTTGATTTAAAGGTAATTAATGCATGGTTAAGTTAAAGCCCTGTCTTCTTCATCTACAGAGAGTGGACAGAGGAAGTGAATTCCAGCGGTCATCCCTTTAAACAATGTAAAGGGAAGCATGTGAATTTTTTAGAGATGAGAGAGGACCCCACACTAAACAACTAAACAACACCAGTAGATTGACCAGAGGAGGATGGGTCACCCCTTGTGAGCCTTGGTTCCTCCCAAGGTTTCTTCCTCAGCTGGGGGAGTTTTTCCTTGCCACTGTCACCCCTGGCTTGCTCACTTGAGGGTTTTACAATTTGTTTTTACAATTCATGTCAAATCTTGTCTTACTGGAATTCTGTGAAGCCACTTTGTGACAACATCAGTTGTGAAAAGCGCTATATAAATAAATTTGATTTTTGATTTGATACCTACCTGTGGTGGAGTCTGTCAGTGACAGGTATTGAAATTGATGATGCTTAAAATAATTTTCTATTGGCCAGTTCTTTAGATGATTTGGCTTACGTGGAGCAGCATTTTTTGCAGAAATTCACTAATTCTCTGGCATTTTAAAACAAGTCTTGCTATAGCAACTTTTGCTTCACCATTCTTCTGAGAGAGCTCCTGTTTTGGTATGCCAGGAAGTTCTGTAGGAAGTCTGCTCCTGTGTTCCGTGTCCTGGACACCAGACTCTACAAAAAAGAAATCTCATACTCCGTGGTGGTGCATCCACTGCACATTAGAGGCTATGGGCAGTAACCATGTCTGCCCCGTAGATTTGATGCTCTGTGTGGCTACTCCCAAGGCCAAGTGTCATGGTGCTGTCAGGCTCCTTCAGACTGTCACCACCATAAGCTGAAGCTGGACAGACTGTGGGTGTAAACACTTGAGTCTGAGTATTATTATGTATGGGATAATGTGGCTATACCTTTCCAAATGGAACAACACTGGACTCTGGGTGTGAGTCATCAAAAACTTTACAACAGCTTGAGACTGTGCAAGATCGCTGAACCCAATCTATTGAGGAAACCGGACACTGCACTAAATCAGCAAAAGGCTGATGGAATACTGGGGGAACTGGCTTCAAAGTATGGTTTATAATCTGAATTATAATATCCCTCAGGGAATATCTAGCAGTTTTGTCTGTTCTGTTTCCCTGAGGGCCTCTGTTTTTCAGCACAGGGATTTTTATCAGTCTTGTATTAAAATGATGAAACACTTTTTAAGAATGCTTTAACAGGTTGTTTTTTATTCCCCTACACTGCTCACATTCTCCACCTAAAGAATGGAAAGCTGTAATTTTAGCACTTTGAGATTTCCTTGAAATGTAAAGTATCACACCCTCATCCTGTCATCTCTGTTTTCCACGCCATGTGCTCTCTCAGCACATGGCTCTGTCTGTTATTCTCCATGTCTCCACCCTTGTCCCACCTTTGTTCCGACTCCTTGTCCATAATCCTCGTTATCTGTTTCAGATGTGTCTCGTCTGTATGACGTATTTAAGTTCCCTTGTGTCATTTCCTTGTATTGGTCATTCATTTTGTTTCCTATTTCAAGTCATGTTATTTCTTTCCTCCAAGTCTTGTTGTTTTTCTTCCAGTGTTTCCATGTCTTGTTCCTTAGTCCGGTATGTCTTTCTCTGTCGTCTCCTCATTCTAAGTCCTAGTATTGTTACACTCTCCATGTCTATGTTTGTCTGTTTAGGTTATCGTGCTGTCATGTTGCTTAGTCCAGTCTGTCTATCTCTGTCGTTTCCTCGTTTCATTTTCTATATCTTGTTGTTTCCATAGTTGCTTGTTTTTGGTTTGTTATATATTTTGTTTAAATAAAGGAACTGTGTTTTAGTGTGTGCATCCGTCTCCGTCAGTCCACCCCATGTGATTCCTGACATAAAGTGCATTACAAATAAAATGTATAACTGTAAATTTCATGATGGGATTCCTACTTCCAGTGAAGCTAGGTAAACACATGAGTAGAAGGGTGCGATCAGAAAAGCCTAGTCTGTCCAATATATCCTACATTGCATCTGTATTTTGCTTTATTGGACGTATAACAAGCTCATAAATTTAATTCCAATATAATCAACACCAATAAACCTATTGAGCAAAAAATCCCATTTAGGTTAATCCTCATATCTCAGCTTTGGGATGAGATAGGCTGAAAATAATCACACCCCTGTGTAAGTCAGGACCTGCTCAATCAACATCGTGAGTTTGGAAGAAATCTGAGACGATCAAAAATTTAGTCTAAAAAAACACAAAATGGTACCCCTTAGTGTTTTTTTGGGTGAAATATGTGACCTCCTCATATCTTCTTTAAACCCACACCGTGTGTCAGGGAGGTCCTGATGAAGACAGTGGTGTGGTAATTGTTGCCCTACCACATCCCAAAGCTGAGATATAGGGACATGTTGTGCTGCATAAAATGTATAACTATAAATTTCATGATGGGATTCCTGATTCCAGTGAAGCTAGGTAAACACATGAGTAGAAGGATGCGATCAGAAAGCCTAGTCAGTCCAATATATCCTACATTGCATCTGTATTTTGCTTTATTGGACATATAACAAGCTCATAAAATTAATTCCAATATATTCAACACCAATAAACCTATAGAAAGAAAACCCCAGTTACGTTAATCCTCATATCTCAGCTTTGGGATGAGATAGGATGAAAATAATCACACCCCTGTTAAAGTCAGGACCTGCTCAATCAACATCGTGAGTTTGGAAGAAATCTGAGACGGTCAAAAATTTAGTCTAAAAAAACACAACGGGGTACCCCTTAGTGTTTTTTTGGGTAAAATATGTGACCTCCTCTGATCTTCTTCAAACCCACACCGTGTGTCAGGGAGGTCCTTATGAAGACAGTGTTGTGGTACTTTTTGCCCTACCACATCACAAAGCTGAGATATAGGGACATGTTGTGCTGCATAAAATGTATAACTGTAAATTTCATGATGGGATTCCTACTTCCAGTGAAGCTAGGTAAACACATGAGTAGAAGGGTGCGATCAGAAAAGCCTAGTCAGTCCAATATATCCTACATTGCATCTGTATTTTGCTTTATTGGACGTATAACAAGCTCATAAATTTAATTCCAATATAATCAACACCAATAAACCTATTGAGCGAAAAATCCCACTTAGGTTAATCCTCATATTTCAGCTTTGGGATGAGATAGGCTGAAAATAATCACACCCCTGTGTAAGTCAGGACCTGCTCAATCAACATCGTGAGTTTGGAAGAAATCTGAGATGGTCAAAAATTTAGTCTAAAAAAACACAAAGGGGTACCCCTTAGTGTTTTTTCGGGTGAAATATGTGACCTCCTCATATCTTCTTTAAACCCACACCGTGTGTCAGGGAGGTCCTGACGAAGACAGTGGTGTGGTAATTGTTGCCCTACCACATCCCAAAGCTGAGATATAGGGACATATTGTGCTGCATAAAAAAAATTATTGGAAAAGATTAAATAAATATATCATTCCAAACTAAATGCAGCTGAGTCACAATTTTAAACCCTGACTTAGTTAAAATCTATATTAAATCATGTTGATTTTTTTGTTGGTAAAACCAACATTATTTTAATAACATAATGTTATTTCATTCATTTTATTAAGCCCTACATTTATACTTCAGTTTCCCTTATGAAACACATGTCCCAGTTTTGAAACTGAAAATTAAATACCTAAATAATTATTTATATAAACTGGCAAAAAAAGTGTAGAGCAGACAGAGACTCTGAAAACACTGTTGATCTAAACTATAAAAGTCTGTTAAAATCAGAAAATTAATCGAGAGATTTGTCCTAAATACGTAGAATGTAGATTTGGTGGGAAAATACTCACAAATTAACTGTGAATGCTAGCTATGAGGCATTAGCCTGTTGGATACATTGGAAGACTGGATGTACTCTGCTTACCCCTCACACGTTAGTTTCCAACAAAAAAGCTGGCTGTGAAAGTGCCTCACAAAGACTGAGCTGGACTGTCCCACGGTTCTGCTAACTGCACTAAAGGAAGAGTGAGAGGGAGCACTGCCCTAGACTCTATCTTTCTCTGGGTGTGGACTTCACTGTTTTCTTATGAACGACAGTTACGTACTGTGATGATGTACAGTACCTGTGACACATCACCAAGAGAAACCATTATGTATACTTACCTGTACTTACTCACCTGCATACGGGTCATGTGAGAGGGAAAAGAGTACTATCTCTTGATGTTGTCACGACTGGACAGAAGGCAGACACAAGCGGCGAGCAGTATAAAGAGTTTATTAGCAACAGTCCACAAGGGGTTAACAATAACTAGCACAGGTCGATTATCAGGAACAAACAGTACCTCAGAGATAAACCAGCAGAATAGTCGAAAAGCCAGACAGAAGGGTCGAACACCGGGAACAAACAATACATCTGAGATAATCCTAAAGAGTAGTCGAAAAGCCAGGCAGAGTTCATAAACCGGAGAGCAAACAAATCCAAATGGGCAAGACAGGGACGAAAACCGAAAGACGAGCATAAGGTAAGTAACGGGAATTCAAGACAGACTGGAAAATAGAGAACGCTTTGTATACGGAGATAAATCACGCAATACTCGGCAATGACTGGTGAGTGAGTGGAGCTTAAATAGAGAGATAGGCAGGTGTTCCAAATCAGAACTCTGGTGATTGAGAGCGGTGTGATGTCATGTGACTGTCTAATGAATTCTGGGATCTGGAGTTCAGAGAGCTCTGCGTGACATTACCCCCCCCGAAGGCATAGGAGGCGGCCTGGAGCGAGGACAACCACGACGACGACCACCACCTTGACCAGTAGTATCCGACATAGGGACATTAGCTTGTGCTGGGATCCGAGAACGCCGCTGACTTCTTGACCTAGACGTAGAACGGGGTAGAGTAGGATTGGATGAAGAACTTCTGGGGCGACCCCTTGGACGCGGAGCAGGCTTCTCGGGATGGCGTGAGTGAAACGCCAACACGAGGCCCGAGTCATAAACATCCTTCGCGGGTACCCATGAATGTTCTTCAGGGCCATAACCCTCCCAGTCAATGAGGTATTGTAGAACCCCTCCACGTCTACGCGAGTCCAGTATCTCACGCACAGCATAAATAGACGAATCCTCGTTTTCCATGGCCGTGGGTGGTACGTCGTCGGGCAGTTCTTCGTTCAAGGGTCCGGAAACTACAGGTTTGAGATGAGAAACATGAAAAGAGTTATGGATTTGATATTGGGCAGGAAGCTCTAACTTATACGTAACATTGTTGATTTTGGCAGTAATACGAAAGGGTCCAATAAACTTGGATTGTAGTTTCCTACTGCCTCCCTCCAACCTGATATTTCTTGTTGACAGCCAAACCCGATCTCCAATCTGGTAGGAGCGAGTAGAAAACCGGTACCTATCTGCCCTCTCTTTATATCTAGACAGAATCTCTGAAATGTGTTGATGGGTTTCTTCCCAAACTTCCTCACTGCGTTGCATCCATTCATCTACTGCTGGTATTCCTGAAATAGCAGCAGTCCAAGGAGCTAACGGAGGTTGATAGCCTAGGACACACTGAAACGGAGTAAGCCCAGTGGTAGAATTGACAAGAGAATTCTGAGCTATTTCGGCCCATACTAAGTACTGTGACCAGTCCTGTGGATACTTATGACAGTAGGAACGTAAGTACTTTCCCAGTTCCTGATTCATACGCTCGCATTGACCATTGCTCTGGGGATGATACCCGGACGTAAGACTAATGTTAGCCCCGAGATGCTCAAAAAATGCTTTCCATACCCGTGATGTGAATTGCGGACCTCGGTCTGATAAAACATCTTCTGGAATACCAAAATTTCGGAAAATATGATTATATATAGCTTTAGCCGTGTCGAAAGCTGTGGGGAGTGAGGGAAACTGTATAAATTTTACGCCTCTAGAAAACCGATCAATCACTGTCAGTACAGTGGTATAACCATCAGATATTGGTAGATCAGTGACAAAGTCTAGTGCCAAGTGAGACCAGGGACGTTCAGGAACTGGTAGGGGCATAAGTTTACCTACGGGAAGTGTCTTGGGAGTTTTTGACTGAGCACAGACGGAACATGATGCAATAAACTTATGCACATCAGCCCTAACCGATTCCCACCAATACCGAGCTAGGATGAGTTGAGTAGTGCGTGTCTCACCCGGATGGCCAGATGAGAGGGATGAATGTGCCCACGTGATTAACTTGTCTCGGAGGGAGGCCTGTACATACTTTTTCCCTTCTGGACATTCCCTAGGCACCTCGTTAGATTGGTTTTCATTGTCGATTTGATCATCAAGTTCCCATCTAATGACTGACACTGATACCGATGACGGTAAAATGAAGTCACTGTGCCCCCTCTCCTTAAGGTCTCCCTGATATAAGCGGGATAGAGCATCTGCTTTAACATTTTTACTGCCTGGACGGAAAGTGATAGAAAAATGAAAGCGTGAAAAGAATAATGACCACCTGGCCTGACGAGAATTCATTCGCTTTGCAGTCTTAAGATATTCTAGATTTTTGTGATCCGTTTTCACCAAAAAAGGGTGCAAAGAACCCTCCAACCAATGCCTCCATTCTTCTAAAGCTAATTTTACTGCCAGCAGTTCTCTATCCCCAATACCATAGTTACGCTCCGCAGGAGATAGTTTATGTGAGTAGAAAGCGATTGGGTACAGCTTTGAGGAATCCCCTTTTCGCTGAGATAAGATAGCTCCTACCCCTGTTTCTGAAGCGTCTACCTCGACCACAAAGGGATACTCCGGATCCGGATGTTTGAGAATGGGGGCAGTAGAAAAGGCTCCTTTAAGACGTTCAAAAGCCATTTGTGCTTGAGGGGACCAATATAGACGTTGCGAATTTCCCTTAAGTAAGGCTGTGAGGGGAGCGGCAATGGAACTGAAGTTCCTAATGAAACGTCTATAAAAATTGGCAAAACCTAAAAAACGTTGAAGCTCCTTAATATTGTTCGGGACGGGCCAGTTAACTACAGCCTCCACTTTGTGATCGTCCATGATTATACCTGACACACTTATGACATACCCTAAAAACGACACCGTCTGTTGGTGAAATTCACACTTTTCTCCCTTGACATACAGATTGTTCTCTTTGAGACGTTGAAGTACCTTATTAACATGGATTATGTGTGTTTTTAAATCAGGAGAATAAATCAAGATATCGTCAATATAAGCGATCACAAACTGTCCTAACATATCCCGGAATATGTCATCCATAAAGGACTGAAATACAGACGGAGCATTAGCTAACCCATAACTCATCACCAGATATTCATAGTGTCCCTTAGTGGTGCTAAATGCCGTCTTCCATTCGTCTCCCTCCTTTATACGGATAAGATTATAGGCACTACGAAGATCTAATTTCGAAAAAATTGTAGCACCTCTAAGTTGTTCTAATGCTACCGGAATAAGTGGTAGAGGATATGCGTATTTTTTCGTAATATCATTAAGAACACGGTAGTCTATACAGGGTCTCAAACCACCATCTTTTTTCTTCACAAAAAAGAACCCAGAAGCTACCGGAGACTTAGATGGGCGAATAAACCCCTGATCTAATGCTTCTTTCACATATTCTTCCATTGCTCGTTCTTCCTCTAAATTAAGTGGGTATATACGCGATTTAGGCAAAGAGGCCAAGAGCAGATGACCTAATAGAGAGGCTAGGGAAGGCTAAAGTTCTGTCCACGGTGGATTTATGCAAGGGATACTGGCAAGTTCCACTCAGCCAGTCCGCTAAGGAACTGACTGCATTTAGAACACCATCAGGACTATGCCATTTGGATTACACGGTGCGGCTGCAACCTTCCAGAGGTTAATGGACGACGTTCTCAGAGGTACGGAGGACTTCGCGGCAGCTTACATTGATGATGTGGTGATCTACAGTTCATCATGGGAAGAACATCTACAACATCTAGGCATTGTCCTGAGGAAGATCGCGGATGCAGGTCTGACAGCAAACCCAAGCAAATGTCATCTTGCTCGTGAGGAGGTCTCATATCTAGGTTACATCCTTGGCGGAGGTCAAATTAGACCTCAAGTGGACAAAGTAGAGGCCGTGAGGGCAACACCCCAACCTACTACAAAGAGGAGGGTACGTTCATTTTTAGGTCTTGTGGGATGGTACCGCAGGTTCATCCCTAATTTTTCGTCTAAAGCAGCAGCACTGACGGCTTTAACCAAGAAGGACATGCCTCAAAAGGTTAAATGGACAGAGACCTGTGAGTATGCTTTTAAAGACCTCAAAAATGCATTATGCCAGGAGCCAGTTTTAGCCAGCCCTGATTTTTCGAAACCTTTTATTGTGCAGACTGATGCATCAGGTACAGGGTTGGGTGCTGTCTTATTACAGGGGGAGGACGATGAGAGAAAACCTATCCTGTGTATAAGCAGGAAACTGTTTCCACGTGAGACTAACTACTCTACCATCGAGAAGGAGGCTCTCGCTATCAAATGGGCGCTTGACTCTTTAAAATATTACTTGCTTGGACATGACTTTGTTCTAGAGACAGATCACAAAGCTTTGCAATGGATCCAAAGAATGAAAGACTCTAATGCTAGGATCACACGATGGTACTTGTCATTACAGCCCTATCGTTTTACTATAATGTATAAAAAAGGTACCCATAATGTAACAGCTGACTACCTGTCCCGCCGCTGGGAAGGCATTGAGCTTAAGGAGGGGGGTGTGTGATGATGTACAGTACCTGTGACACATCACCAAGAGAAACCATTATGTATACTTACCTGTACTTACTCACCTGCATACGGGTCATGTGAGAGGGAAAAGAGTACTATCTCTTGATGCTGAGTTTTACTTACCTGGTTGAATCCATTCTCCACAGAAGGAAGGGGGAACTAGCATCTAGAAGAGGGAAAATATATTATCTAATAAATAGTGATATTATGAATGAATGTTAAACATGCCATGGCTGTAATTGAATCTTGGTACAGTTGTTAGTTCATTGTTAATTTTTATTGTTTATGAAACTTGTGTATCCAAGATACTATAACTTATACCTCTTCAGGGGATGGTATATTCTAAGGGGCGGGGCTACCTATATATATACCACACAGGGGTAAAAGAGGGAGACTCTGCTAGACCGTAGCGAGAGAAGCGTAACCTAAGGGCATAATAAGACTCAATTGATTTAGTTGTCTTTATCCTTTTTGTCTCTGCTAATAGAGAATTTTGTTTTGTTATTTTTTTTTTGTTCACAAGGAGCGCGCGTGTATATATATTGTAAATAGTAATACAAAGTCTGGTGTGTAAATAAAGGTGGAAGGGAACCAAAAATCGAACCTCTCGGTGTTATTTCGAGTCGACCTTATATCATCTCAGGCCTCTCGCCCGACTCTACCCATAGAGAACACCTCCCACCATTTCACTTTGTGATGGTGAAGAGGTGAGCTTTATCACACGTACATACAGAGTTACACATACACAAATGTGAAACTCACTTAGCCTTACATTATCCATAAGTACAAGCTTAACCCTGACACTTTTCTCAGGTACAGGCTTCATCAGGTTATGGGGATTCCTCCTCTTTGTGGGGAACACACATTCGTCCCAAGAGAAAGAGAAATCCCCTTGACCTAAGGTATTTCTGTAATACACACACACACACACACACACACACACATAGCCTCTTGCTGTTTTTGAGGGTATTTCCGCTGATGGTGATTTTACTGAAGAGCTACCGCGAGTTCTGAAGTAATAACCTCAAAAGTTTATTACTTTGTCAAAAAGCCACAAATCTCTGGCAATATGAAACACAACTCCGAGAACCATGTTCTCTCTCCTCAAACCTGATTCCTTTCACTAAAACACTACACACAGGTGTTATATGCTTATATCTTACAGAGCATCAAATACACACTGATATGATAAATTCAAAACACTACGATCAAATGTGTATTTGGATGCTTTTGAGGCCATGATATATATTCAAATTCATATGAGGGTGTGGAAAATCAATGTTTTTTTTTTCATTTTGGTGAAGTGTAAGTTTTCTGTCCCAAAACAGAATTTACAATCCTACATGTAAACTGTATGTAACACACATGACCCATTTTACATAATAAGTATCAAACATTGAGAAATGCTACAAGGAAAAAAAAGGGCAGATACAAAAACAGAAATATATTTATTATAAAAGGCATGAAACAAATTACTCCACACCCTGCCTCTTTTATGCCCTTACAAAAGATCAGGTGCAACATGAGTGAGACTTATTGGGAATCAGGAAGTAGAATTTTGAAGGACCGTGTTTCCAGGTGACCAAAGTTTCCTAAATGATGCAGTGTATGTTTAGACATCTGTAAAACTGTAACTTAGTATGATATTTCAGTGGAAAAAAAGCCATTGTTGTTGATACATGAACTTCAAGTTTTCAGAACTGTGTGCACATTTCCTGTTTAGGAAATATCAAACAAAGTCATTGAATGGGTTGAGAACACAGTCAGTCTTGTTGTACATCAGTTATAATTAAACCAAATTACTCCCATTATGATATGTAAGAGTAACCTCTGAACTGATTTTCTGTCACACCTGTCTCTGTGGACGCCTCACTTCCTCCCTCACTTCATGCCAGATTACCACTTGAGTCTGTGAATTACTCTGGGGACTTCAGTTCCCATGGTTCAACGAATGGTCACATGACTCCATCAACCAATGGGAACTCTTTGGTGTGCTCCGGGTCACCTGAGTATTAAGTTACAGCTGTTTTGTATTTGACATAATCATTCAGTTACAATATAAACTCAGGCTTTTGCATCTGCCACTTGTGAAGTATTGATAACTCTTTGTTACTTACTGAGTGAACCTTGTTTATGAAATCCAACCCGTGTATGACCATTTCTTAAGTTTCTCTTGACTCTGTCTTTTTGGATCTAGACTGCTATTGTTTGACATGTTTTGTTTTTGACCTCAGCCTGTACCTCACTATTCTTTGGATTGCCCTTTTTGTTGTGACTGATCTCTCTTTACGGTGTGCTTTGCACGGTAACATCTCTGAAGTAAAAATATTCCTGCTAAAAACCATGAGCGTCTCTCCTGTTTACATAGCCTGACATCTTCAAGTATAGTAATGAACACGTTAGATTCTGGGACCCCACAGAAAAAAAAATTGGCCTAATATTATTATTATTATTATTACAGTTATATATTTTATGGACCAAAACGTGTCCCTATATCTCAGCTTTGGGGTGTGGTAGGGCAAAAATTACCACACCACTGTCTTCATCAGGACCTCCCTGACACACGGTGTGGGTTTGAAAAAGATCTGAGGAGGTCACATTTTTCACCCAAAAAACACTAAGGGTTAGTTGTGTTTTTTTAGACTAAATTTTTGACCATCTCCCATTTCTTCCAAACTCACGATGTTGATTGAGCAGATCCTGACTTACACAGGGGTGTGATTATTTTCAGCCTATCTCATCCCAAAGCTGAGAATATGAGGACTAACATAACTGGGATTTTCTCTCAATAGGTTTATTGGTGTTGAATATATTGGAATTGAATTTATGAGCTTGTTATACGTCCAATAAAGCAAAATACAGATGCAGTGTAGACTATATTGGACTGACTAAGCTTTTCTGATCGCGCCCTTCTACTCATCTGTATACATAGCTTCACTGGAAGTAGGAATCCCATTATGAAATTATACAATTTATGCAGCACAACATGTCCCTATATCTCAGCTTGGGGATGTGGTAGAGCAAAGTTTGCCACACCACTTTCTTTGTCAGGACCTCCCTGACACACTGTGTAGTTTTGAAGAAGATCTGAGGAGGTCACATTTTTCACCCAAAAAAACACTAAGGGTTTTAACCCTTTGTGTTTTTTTAGACTAAATTTCTGACCGTCTCGGATTTCTTCCAAACTCACGATGTTGATTGAGCAGGTCCTGACTTACACAGGGGTGTGATTATTTTCAGCCTATCTCATCCCAAAGCTGAGATATGAGGATTAACGTAACTGGGATTTTTTGCTCAATAGGTTTATTGGTGTTGATTATATTGGAATTAAATTTATGAGTTTGTTATACGTCCAATAAAGCAAAATACAGATGCAATGTTGGATATATATGACTTATTAGGCTTTTCTGATCGCACCCTTATACTCATGTGTTTACCTAGCTTCACTGGAAGTAGGAATCTCATCATGAAATTTACAGTTATACATTTTATGCAGCACAACATGTCCCTATATCTCAGCATGGGGTGGTTTTGGGCCAAAAATTACCACACCACTGTCTTCGTCAGGACCGCCCTGACACATGGTGTGGGTTTAAAGAAGATATGAGGAGGTCACATATTTCACCCAAAAAAACACTAAGGGTTACCCCTTTGTGTTTTTTTAGACTAAATTTTGACCGTCTCAGATTTCTTCCAAACTCACGATGTTGATTGAGCAGGTCCTGACTTACACAGGGGTGTGATTATTTTCAGCCTATCTCATCCCAAAGCTGAGATATGAGGATTAACGTAACTGGGATTTTTTGCTCAATAGGTTTATTGGTGTTGATTATATTGGAATTAAATTTATGAGTTTGATCTACGTCTAATAAAGCAAAATACAGATGCAATGTTGGATATATTGGACTGATTAGGCTTTTCTGATTGCACCTTTATACTTTTGTCTTCACCTAGCTTCACTGGAAGTAGGAATCTCATCATGAAATTTACAGTTATACATTTTATGCAGCACAACATGTCCCTATATCTCAGCTTTGGGATGTGGTAGGGCAAAAATTACCACAACACTGTCTTCGTAAGGACCTCCCTGACACATGGTGTGGGTTTGAAGAAGATCAGAGGAGGTCACATATTTTACCCAAAAAAACACTAAGGGGTACCCCTTTGTGTTTTTTTAGACTAAGTTTTTGACCGTCTCAGATTTCTTCCAAACTCACAATGTTGATTGAGTAAGTCCTGACTTACACAGGGGTGTGATTATTTTCAGCCTATCTCATCCCAAAGCTGAGATATGAGGATTAACGTAACTGGGATTTTTTGCTCAATAGGTTTATTGGTGTTGATTATATTGGAATTAAATTTATGAGTTTGATCTACGTCTAATAAAGCAAAATACAGATGCAATATTGGATATATTGGACTGATTAGGCTTTTCTGATTGCACCTTTATACTCTTGTGTTCACCTAGCTTCACTGGAAGGAGGAATCTCATCATGAAATTTACAGTTATACATTTTAGGCAGCACAACATGTCCCTATATCTCAGCTTTGGGATGTGGTAGGGCAAAAATTACCACAACACTGTCTTCGTAAGGACCTCCCTGACACACGGTGTGGGTTTGAAGAAGATCAGAGGAGGTCACATATTTTACCCAAAAAAACACTAAGGGGTACCCCTTTGTGTTTTTTTAGACTAAGTTTTTGACCGTCTCAGATTTCTTCCAAACTCACGATGTTGATTGAGCAACACCTGACTTACACACAGGTGTGATGATTTTCAGCCTATCTCATCCCAAAGCTGAGATATGAGGATTAACGTAACTGGGGTTTTCTTTCTATAGGTTTATTGGTGTTGAATATATTGGAATTAAATTCATGAGCTTGTTATATGTCCAATAAAGCAAAATACATATGCAATGTAGGACATATTGGACTGACTAGGCTTGTCTGATCGCACCCTTCTACTCATGTGTTTACTTAGCTTCACTGGAAGTAGGAATCCCATCATGAAATTTACAGTTATACATTTTATGCAGCACAACATGTCCCTATATCTCAGCTTTGGGATGTGGTAGGGCAACAATTACCACACCACTGTCTTTGTCAGGACCTCCCTGACACATGGTGTGGGTTTAAAGAAGATATGAGGAGGTCACATATTTCACCCAAAAAAACACTAAGGGGTACCCCTTTGTGTTTTTTTAGACTAAATTTTGACTGTCTCGGATTTCTTCCAAACTCACGTTGTTGATTGAGCAGGTCCTGACTTACACAGGGGTGTGATTATTTTCAGCCTATCTCATCCCAAAGCTGAGATATGAGGATTAACGTAACTGGGATTTTTTGCTCAATAGGTTTATTGGTGTTGATTATATTGGAATTAAATTTATGAGTTTGATCTACGTCTAATAAAGCAAAATACAGATGCAATATTAGATATATTGGACTGATTAGGCTTTTCTGATTGCACCTTTATACTCTTGTGTTCACCTAGCTTCACTGGAAGTAGGAATCTCATCATGAAATTTACAGTTATACATTTTATGCAGCACAACATGTCCCTATATCTCAGCTTTGGGATGTGGTAGGGCAAAAATTACCACAACACTGTCTTCGTAAGGACCTCCCTGACACATGGTGTGGGTTTGAAAAAGATATAAGGGGGTCACTTATTTTACCCAAAAAAACACTAAGGGGTACCCCTTTGTGTTTTTTTAGACTAAGTTTTTGACCGTCTCAGATTTCTTCCAAACTCACGATGTTGATTGAGTAAGTCCTGACTTACACAGGGGTGTGATTATTTTCAGCCTATATCATCCCAAAGCTGAGATATGAGGATTAACGTAACTGGGGTTTTCTTTCTATAGGTTTATTGGTGTTGAATATATTGGAATTAAATTTATGAGCTTTTTATATGTCCAATAAAGCAAAATACAGATGCAATGTAGGATATATTGGACTGACTAGGCTTTTCTGATCGCACCCTTCTACTCATGTGTTTACCTAGCTTCACTGGAAGTAGGAATCCCATCATGAAATTTACAGTTATACATTTTATGCAGCACAACATGTCCCTATATCTCAGCTTTGGGATGTGGTAGGGCAAAAATTACCACAACACTGTCTTCGTAAGGACCTCCCTGACACATGGTGTGGGTTTGAAGAAGATCAGAGGAGGTCACATATTTCACCCAAAAAAACACTAAGGGGTACCCCTTTGTGTTTTTTTAGACTAAATTTTGACTGTCTCGGATTTCTTCCAAACTCACGATGTTGATTGAGCAGGTCCTGACTTACACAGGGGTGTGATTATTTTCAGCCTATCTCATCCCAAAGCTGAGATATGAGGATTAACGTAACTGGGATTTTTTGCTCAATAGGTTTATTGGTGTTGATTATATTGGAATTAAATTTATGAGTTTGATCTACGTCTAATAAAGCAAAATACAGATGCAATGTTGGATATATTGGACTGATTAGGCTTTTCTGATTGCACCTTTATACTTTTGTCTTCACCTAGCTTCACTGGAAGTAGGAATCTCATCATGAAATTTACAGTTATACATTTTATGCAGCACAACATGTCCCTATATCTCAGCTTTGGGATGTGGTAGGGCAAAAATTACCACAACACTTTCTTCGTAAGGACCTCCCTGACACATGGTGTGGGTTTGAAAAAGATATAAGGGGGTCACATATTTTACCCAAAAAAACACTAAGGGGTACCCCTTTGTGTTTTTTTAGACTAAGTTTTTGACCGTCTCAGATTTCTTCCAAACTCACAATGTTGATTGAGTAAGTCCTGACTTACACAGGGGTGTGATTATTTTCAGCCTATATCATCCCAAAGCTGAGATATGAGGATAAACGTAACTGAGGTTTTCTTTCTATAGGTTAATTGGTGTTGAATATATTGGAATTAAATTTATGAGCTTGTTATATGTCCAATAAAGCAAAATACAGATGCAATGTGGGATATATTGGACTGACTAGGCTTTTCTGATCGCACCCTTCTACTCATGTGTTTACCTAGCTTCACTGGAAGTAGGAATCTCATCATGAAATTTACAGTTATACATTTTATGCAGCACAACATGTCCCTATATCTCAGCTTTGGGATGTGGTAGGGCAACAATTACCACACCACTGTCTTTGTCAGGACCTCCCTGACACATGGTGTGGGTTTAAAGAAGATATGAGGAGGTCACATATTTCACCCAAAAAAAAACTAAGGGGTACCCCTTTGTGTTTTTTTAGACTAAATTTTGACTGTCTCGGATTTCTTCCAAACTCACGATGTTGATTGAGCAGGTCCTGACTTACACAGGGGTGTGATTATTTTCAGCCTATCTCATCCCAAAGCTGAGATATGAGGATTAACGTAACTGGGATTTTTTGCTCAATAGGTTTATTGGTGTTGATTATATTGGAATTAAATTTATGAGTTTGATCTACGTCTAATAAAGCAAAATACAGATGCAATATTGGATATATTGGACTGATTAGGCTTTTCTGATTGCACCTTTATACTCTTGTGTTCACCTAGCTTCACTGGAAGTAGGAATCTCATCATGAAATTTACAGTTATACATTTTATGCAGCACAACATGTCCCTATATCTCAGCTTTGGGATGTGGTAGGGCAAAAATTACCACAACACTGTCTTCGTAAGGACCTCCCTGACACACGGTGTGGGTTTGAAGAAGATCAGAGGAGGTCACATATTTTACCCAAAAAAACACTAAGGGGTACCCCTTTGTGTTTTTTTAGACTAAGTTTTTGACCGTCTCAGATTTCTTCCAAACTCACGATGTTGATTGAGCAACACCTGACTTACACACAGGTGTGATGATTTTCAGCCTATCTCATCCCAAAGCTGAGATAGGAGGATTAACGTAACTGGGGTTTTCTTTCTATAGGTTAATTGGTGTTGAATATATTGGAATTAAATTTATGAGCTTGTTATATGTCCAATAAAGCAAAATACAGATGCAATGTGGGATATATTGGACTGACTAGGCTTTTCTGATCGCACCCTTCTACTCATGTGTTTACCTAGCTTCACTGGAAGTAGGAATCTCATCATGAAATTTACAGTTATACATTTTATGCAGCACAACATGTCCCTATATCTCAGCTTTGGGATGTGGTAGGGCAACAATTACCACACCACTGTCTTTGTCAGGACCTCCCTGACACATGGTGTGGGTTTAAAGAAGATATGAGGAGGTCACATATTTCACCCAAAAAAAAACTAAGGGGTACCCCTTTGTGTTTTTTTAGACTAAATTTTGACTGTCTCGGATTTCTTCCAAACTCACGATGTTGATTGAGCAGGTCCTGACTTACACAGGGGTGTGATTATTTTCAGCCTATCTCATCCCAAAGCTGAGATATGAGGATTAACGTAACTGGGATTTTTTGCTCAATAGGTTTATTGGTGTTGATTATATTGGAATTAAATTTATGAGTTTGATCTACGTCTAATAAAGCAAAATACAGATGCAATATTGGATATATTGGACTGATTAGGCTTTTCTGATTGCACCTTTATACTCTTGTGTTCACCTAGCTTCACTGGAAGTAGGAATCTCATCATGAAATTTACAGTTATACATTTTATGCAGCACAACATGTCCCTATATCTCAGCTTTGGGATGTGGTAGGGCAAAAATTACCACAACACTGTCTTCGTAAGGACCTCCCTGACACACGGTGTGGGTTTGAAGAAGATCAGAGGAGGTCACATATTTTACCCAAAAAAACACTAAGGGGTACCCCTTTGTGTTTTTTTAGACTAAGTTTTTGACCGTCTCAGATTTCTTCCAAACTCACGATGTTGATTGAGCAACACCTGACTTACACACAGGTGTGATGATTTTCAGCCTATCTCATCCCAAAGCTGAGATATGAGGATTAACGTAACTGGGGTTTTCTTTCTATAGGTTTATTGGTGTTGAATATATTGGAATTAAATTTATGAGCTTTTTATATGTCCAATAAAGCAAAATACAGATGCAATGTAGGATATATTGGACTGACTAGGCTTTTCTGATCGCACCCTTCTACTCATGTGTTTACCTAGCTTCACTGGAAGTAGGAATCCCATCATGAAATTTACAGTTATACATTTTATGCAGCACAACATGTCCCTATATCTCAGCTTTGGGATGTGGTAGGGCAAAAATTACCACAACACTGTCTTCGTAAGGACCTCCCTGACACATGGTGTGGGTTTGAAGAAGATCAGAGGAGGTCACATATTTCACCCAAAAAAACACTAAGGGGTACCCCTTTGTGTTTTTTTAGACTAAGTTTTTGACCGTCTCAGATTTCTTCCAAACTCACGATGTTGATTGAGCAACACCTGACTTACACACAGGTGTGATGATTTTCAGCCTATCTCATCCCAAAGCTGAGATATGAGGATTAACGTAACTGGGGTTTTCTTTCTATAGGTTTATTGGTGTTGAATATATTGGAATTAAATTTATGAGCTTTTTATATGTCCAATAAAGCAAAATACAGATGCAATGTTGGATATATATGACTTATTAGGCTTTTCTGATCGCACCCTTATACTCATGTGTTTACCTAGCTTCACTGGAAGTAGGAATCTCATCATGAAATTTACAGTTATACATTTTATGCAGCACAACATGTCCCTATATCTCAGCATGGGGTGGTTTTGGGCCAAAAATTACCACAACACTGTCTTTGTAAGGACCTACCTGACACACGGTGTGGGTTTGAAGAAGATCAGAGGAGGTCACATATTTTACCCAAAAAAACACTAAGGGGTACCCCTTTGTGTTTTTTTAGACTAAATTTTGACCGTCTCAGATTTCTTCCAAACTCACGATGTTGATTGAGCAGGTCCTGACTTACACAGGGGTGTGATTATTTTCAGCCTATCTTGTCCCAAAGATGAGATATGAGGATTAACGTAACTGGGGTTTTCTTTCTATAGGTTTATTGGTGTTGATTATATTGGAATTAAATTTATGAGCTTGTTATACGTCCAATAAAGCAAAATACATATGCAATGTAGGATATATTGGACTGACTAGGCTTTTCTGTTTGCACCTTTATACTCTTGTGTTCACCTAGCTTCACTGGAAGTAGGAATCCTATCATGAAATTTACAGTTATACATTTTATGCAGCACAACATGTCCCTATATCTCAGCTTTGGGATGTGGTAGGGCAACAATTACCACACTACTGTCTTTGTCAGGACCTCCCTGACACATGGTGTGGGTTTAAAGAAGATATGAGGAGGTCACATATTTCACCCAAAAAAACACTAAGGAATACCCCTTTGTGTTTTTTTAGACAAAATTTTTGACCGTCTCGGATTTCTTCCAAACTCACGATGTTGATTGAGCAGGTCCTGACTTACACAGGGGTGTGATTATTTTCAGCCTATCTCATCCCAAAGCTGAGACATGAGGACTAACATAACCAGGATTTTCTCTCAATAGGTTTATTGGTGTTGATTATATTGGAATTAAATTTATGAGCTTGTTATACATCCAATAAAGCAAAATACAGATGCAATGTAGGTTATATTGGACTGACTAGGCTTTTCTGATCGCATCCTTCTACTCGTGTGTTTACCTAGCTTCACAGGAAGTAGGAATCCCATCATGAAATTTACAGTTATACATTTTATGCAGCACAACATGTCCCTATATCTCAGCTTTGGGATGTGGTAGGGCAACAATTACCACACCACTGTCTTTGTCAGGACCTCCCTGACACATGGTGTGGGTTTAAAGAAGATATGAGGAGGTCACATATTTCACCCAAAAAAAAACTAAGGGGTACCCCTTTGTGTTTTTTTAGACTAAATTTTGACTGTCTCGGATTTCTTCCAAACTCACGATGTTGATTGAGCAGGTCCTGACTTACACAGGGGTGTGATTAATTTCAGCCTATCTCATCCTAAAGCTGAGACATGAGGACTAACATAACCAGGATTTTCTCTCAATAGGTTTATTGGTGTTGATTATATTGGAATTAAATTTATGAGCTTGTTATACATCCAATAAAGCAAAATACAGATGCAATGTAGGTTATATTGGACTGACTAGGCTTTTCTGATCGCATCCTTCTACTCGTGTGTTTACCTAGCTTCACAGGAAGTAGGAATCCCATCATGAAATTTACAGTTATTCATTTTATGCAGCACAACATGTCCCTATATCTCTGCTTTGGGATGTGGTAAGGCAACAGTTACCACACCACTGTCTTCGTCAGGACCTCCCTGACACACGGTGTGGGTTTGAAGAAGATATGAGGAGGTCACATTTTTCACCCAAAAAAATACTAATATACTAATAATAATAAATAATAATATAAAAATACTAATACCTTTGTGTTTTTTTAGACTAAATTTTTGACCGTCTCAGATTTCTTCCAAACTCACTACGTTGATTGAGCAGGTCCTGACTTACACAGGGGTGTGATTATTTTCAGCCTATCTCATCCAAAAGCTGAGACATGAGGACTAACATAACCAGGATTTTCTCTCAATAGGTTTATTGGTGTTGATTATATTGGAATTAAATTTATGAGCTTGTTATACATCCAATAAAGCAAAATACAGATGCAATGTAGGTTATATTGGAATGACTAGGCTTTTCTGATCGCATCCTTCTACTCGTGTGTTTACCTAGCTTCACAGGAAGTAGGAATCCCATCATGAAATTTACAGTTATACATTTTATGCAGCACAACATGTCCCTATATCTCTGCTTTGGGATGTGGTAAGGCAAAAATTACCACACCACTGTCTTTGTCAGGACCTCCCTGACACACAGTGTGGGTTTGAAGAAGATCTGAGGAGGTCAAAATTTTCACCCCAAAAAATACTAAGGGGTACCCCTTTGTGTTTTTTTAGAATAAATTTTTGACCTCATCAGATTTCTTCCAAACTCACAATTTTGATTGAGCAGGTCCTGACTTACACAGGGGTGTGATTATATTCAGCCTATCTCATCCAAAAGCTGAGACATGAGGACTAACATAACCAGGATTTTCGCTCAATAGGTTTATTGGTGTTGAATATATTGAAATTGAATTTATGAGCTTGTTATACGTCCAATAAAGCAAAACACAGATGCATTGTAGGTTATATTGGACTGACTAGGCTTTTCTGATCGCATCCTTCTACTTGTGTGTTTACCTAGCTTCTCAGGAAGTAGGAATCCCATCATGAAATTTACAGTTATACATTTTATGCAGCACAACATGTCCCTATATCTCAGCTTTGGGATGTGGTAGAGTAAAAATTACCACACCACTGTCTTCCTCAGGACCTCCCTGACACATGGTGTGGGTTTGAAGAAGATCTGAGGAGGTCAACATTTTCACCCAAAAAATAACCAAGGGGTACCCCTTTGTGTTTTTTTAGACTAAATTTTTGACCGTCTCAGATTTCTTCCAAACTCACGATGTTGATTGAGCAGGTCCTGACTTACACAGGGGTGTGTTTATTTTCAGCCTATCTCATCCAAAAGCTGAGACATGAGGACTAACATAACCAGGATTTTCTCTCAATAGGTTTATTGGTGTTGATTATATTGGAATTAAATTTATGAGCTTGTTATACATCCAATAAAGCAAAATACAGATGCAATGTAGGTTATATTGGACTGACTAGGCTTTTCTGATCACATCCTTCTACTCCTGTGTTTACCTAGCTTCACAGGAAGTAGGAATCCCATCATGAAATTTACAGTTATACATTTTATGCAGCACAACATGTCCCTATGTCTCTGCTTTGGGATGTGGTAAGGCAACAGTTACCACACCACTGTCTTTGTCAGGACCTCCCTGACACACGGTGTGGGTTTGAAGAAGATCTGAGGAGGTCAAAATTTTCACCCAAAAAAATACTAAGGGGTACCCCTTTGTGTTTTTTTAGAATAAATTTTTGACCTCATCAGATTTCTTCCAAACTCACAATGTTGATTGAGCAGGTCCTGACTTACACAGGGGTGTGATTATATTCAGCCTATCTCATCCAAAAGCTGAGACATGAGGACTAACATAACCAGGATTTTCGCTCAATAGGTTTATTGGTGTTGAATATATTGAAATTGAATTTATGAGCTTGTTATACGTCCAATAAAGCAAAACACAGATGCATTGTAGGTTATATTGGACTGACTAGGCTTTTCTGATCGCATCCTTCTACTTGTGTGTTTACCTAGCTTCACAGGAAGTAGGAATCCCATCATGAAATTTACAGTTATACATTTTATGCAGCACAACATGTCCCTATATCTCAGCTTTGGGATGTGGTATAGTAAAAATTACCACACCACTGTCTTCCTCAGGACCTCCCTGACACATGGTGTGGGTTTGAAGAAGATCTGAGGAGGTCAACATTTTCACCCAAAAAATCACCAAGGGGTACCCCTTTGTGTTTTTTTAGACTAAATTTTTGACCGTCTCAGATTTCTTCCAAACTCACGATGTTGATTGAGCAGGTCCTGACTTACACAGGGGTGTGATTATTTTCAGCCTATCTCATCCAAAAGCTGAGACATAAGGACTAACATAACCAGGATTTTCTCTCAATAGGTTTATTGGTGTTGATTTAATTGGAATTAAATTTATGAGCTTGTTATACATCCAATAAAGCAAAATACAGATGCAATGTAGGTTATATTGGACTGACTAGGCTTTTCTGATCGCATCCTTCTACTCGTGTGTTTACCTAGCTTCACAGGAAGTAGGAATCCCATCATGAAATTTACAGTTATTCATTTTATGCAGCACAACATGTCCCTATATCTCTGCTTTGGGATGTGGTAAAGCAACAGTTACCACACCACTGTCTTCGTCAGGACCTCCCTGACACACGGTGTGGGTTTGAAGAAGATATGAGGAGGTCACATTTTTCACCCCAAAAAATACTAAGGGGTACCCCTTTGTGTTTTTTTAGACTAAATTTTTGACCGTCTCAGATTTCTTCCAAACTCACGATGTTGATTGAGCAGGTCCTGACTTACACAGGGGTGTGATTATTTTCAGCCTATCTCATCCAAA
This sequence comes from Hoplias malabaricus, assembly GCF_029633855.1. Classification (NCBI taxonomy): domain Eukaryota; kingdom Metazoa; phylum Chordata; class Actinopteri; order Characiformes; family Erythrinidae; genus Hoplias; species Hoplias malabaricus. The sequence continues at coordinate 59,948,482 of NC_089804.1, read as the reverse complement.
AGCTGAGACATGAGGACTAACATAACCAGGATTTTCTCTCAATAGGTTTATTGGTGTTGATTATATTGGAATTAAATTTATGAGCTTGTTATACATCCAATAAAGCAAAATACAGATGCAATGTAGGTTATATTGGACTGACTAGGCTTTTCTGATCGCATCCTTCTACTCGTGTGTTTACCTAGCTTCACAGGAAGTAGGAATCCCATCATGAAATTTACAGTTATACATTTTATGCAGCACAACATGTCCCTATATCTCAGCTTTGGGATGTGGTATAGTAAAAATTACCACACCACTGTCTTCCTCAGGACCTCCCTGACACATGGTGTGGGTTTGAAGAAGATCTGAGGAGGTCAACATTTTCACCCAAAAAATCACCAAGGGGTACCCCTTTGTGTTTTTTTAGACTAAATTTTTGACCGTCTCAGATTTCTTCCAAACTCACGATGTTGATTGAGCAGGTCCTGACTTACACAGGGGTGTGATTATTTTCAGCTTATCTCATCCAAAAGCTGAGACATGAGGACTAACATAACCAGGATTTTCTCTCAATAGGTTTATTGGTGTTGATTTAATTGGAATTAAATTTATGAGCTTGTTATACATCCAATAAAGCAAAATACAGATGCAATGTAGGTTATATTGGACTGACTAGGCTTTTCTGATCGCATCCTTCTACTCGTGTGTTTACCTAGCTTCACAGGAAGTAGGAATCCCATCATGAAATTTACAGTTATTCATTTTATGCAGCACAACATGTCCCTATATCTCTGCTTTGGGATGTGGTAAGGCAACAGTTACCACACCACTGTCTTCGTCAGGACCTCCCTGACACACGGTGTGGGTTTGAAGAAGATATGAGGAGGTCACATTTTTCACCCCAAAAAATACTAAGGGGTACCCCTTTGTGTTTTTTTAGACTAAATTTTTGACCGTCTCAGATTTCTTCCAAACTCACGATGTTGATTGAGCAGGTCCTGACTTACACAGGGGTGTGATTATTTTCAGCCTATCTCATCCAAAAGCTGAGACATGAGGACTAACATAACCAGGATTTTCTCTCAATAGGTTTATTGGTGTTGATTATATTGGAATTAAATTTATGAGCTTGTTATACATCCAATAAAGCAAAATACAGATGCAATGCAGGTTATATTGGACTGACTAGGCTTTTCTGATCACATCCTTCTACTCGTGTGTTTACCTAGCTTCACAGGAAGTAGGAATCCCATCATGAAATTTACAGTTATTCATTTTATGCAGCACAACATGTCCCTATATCTCTGCTTTGGGATGTGGTAAGGCAACAGTTACCACACCACTGTCTTCGTCAGGACCTCCCTGACACAGTGTGGGTTTGAAGAAGATATGAGGAGGTCACATTTTTCACCCAAAAAAATACTAAGGGGTACCCCTTTGTGTTTTTTTAGACTAAATTTTTGACCGTCTCAGATTTCTTCCAAACTCACGATGTTGATTGAGCAGGTCCTGACTTACACAGGGGTGTGATTATTTTCAGCCTATCTCATCCAAAAGCTGAGACATGAGGACTAACATAACCAGGATTTTCTCTCAATAGGTTTATTGGTGTTGATTATATTGGAATTAAATTTATGAGCTTGTTATACATCCAATAAAGCAAAATACAGATGCAATGCAGGTTATATTGGACTTACTAGGCTTTTCTGATCGCATCCTTCTACTCGTGTGTTTACCTAGCTTCACAGGAAGTAGGAATCCCATCATGAAATTTACAGTTATACATTTTATGCAGCACAACATGTCCCTATATCTCAGCTTTGGGATGTGTTAGAGCAAAAATTACCACACCACTGTCTTCCTCAGGACCTCCCTGACACATGGTGTGGGTTTGAAGAAGGTCTGAAGAGGTCAACATTTTCACCCAAAAAATCACCAAGGGGTACCCCTTTGTGTTTTTTTAGACTAAATTTTTGACCGTCTCAGATTTCTTCCAAACTCACGATGTTGATTGAGCAGGTCTTGACTTACACAGGGGTGTGATTATTTTCAGCCTATCTCATCCAAAAGCTGAGACATGAGGACTAACATAACCAGGATTTTCGCTCAATAGGTTTATTGGTGTTGAATATATTGGAATTGAATTTATGAGCTTGTTATACGTCCAATAAAGCAAAACACAGATGCAATGTAGGTTATATTGGACTGACAAGGCTTTTCTGATCACATCCTTCTACTCGTGTGTTTACCTAGCTTCACAGGAAATAGGAATCCCATCATGAAATTTACAGTTATACATTTTATGCAGCACAACATGTCCCTATATCTCAGCTTTGGGATGTGGTAGAGCAAAAATTACCACACCACAGCCTTCCTCAGGACCTCCCTGATACATGGTGTGGGTTTGAAGAAGATCTGAGGAGGTCAAAATTTTCACCCAAAAAAACACTAATGGGTACACCTTTGTGTTTTTTTAGACTAAATTTTTCACCTTCTCAGATCTCTTCCAAACTCACGATGTTGATTGAGCAGGTCCTGACTTACACAGGGGTGTGATTATTTTCAGCCTATCTCATCCAAAAGCTGAGACATGAGGACTAACATAACCAGGATTTTCTCTCAATAGGTTTATTGGTGTTGATTTTATTGGAATTAAATTTATGAGCTTGTTATACATCCAATAAAGCAAAATACAGATGCAATGTAGGTTATATTGGACTGACTAGGCTTTTCTGATCGCATCCTTCTACTCGTGTGTTTACCTAGCTTCACAGGAAGTAGGAATCCCATCATGAAATTTACAGTTATACATTTTATGCAGCACAACATGTCCCTATATCTCTGCTTTGGGATGTGGTAAGGCAAAAATTACCACACCACTGTCTTCGTCAGGACCTCCCTGACACACGGTGTGGGTTTGAAGAAGATCTGAGGAGGTCAAAATTTTCACCCCAAAAAATACTAAGGGGTACCCCTTTGTGTTTTTTTAGAATAAATTTTTGACCTTATCAGATTTCTTCCAAACTCACGATGTTGATTGAGCAGGTCCTGACTTACACAGGGGTGTGATTATATTCAGCCTATCTCATCCAAAAGCTGAGACATGAGGACTAACATAACCAGGATTTTCGCTCAATAGGTTTATTGGTGTTGAATATAATGAAATTGAATTTATGAGCTTGTTATACGTCCAATAAAGCAAAACACAGATGCATTGTAGGTTATATTGGACTGACTAGGCTTTTCTGATCGCATCCTTCTACTCGTGTGTTTACCTAGCTTCACAAGAAGTAGGAATCCCATCATGAAATTTACAGTTATACATTTTATGCAGCACAACATGTCCCTATATCTCAGCTTTGGGATGTGTTAGAGCAAAAATTACCACACCACTGTCTTCCTCAGGACCTCCCTGACACATGGTGTGGGTTTGAAGAAGATCTGAGGAGGTCAACATTTTCACCCAAAAAATCACCAAGGGGTACCCCTTTGTGTTTTTTTAGACTAAATTTTTGACCGTCTCAGATTTCTTCCAAACTCACGATGTTGATTGAGCAGGTCCTGACTTACACAGGGGTGTGATTATTTTCAGCCTATCTCATCCAAAAGCTGAGACATGAGGACTAACATAACCAGGATTTTCTCTCAATAGGTTTATTGGTGTTGATTATATTGGAATTAAATTTATGAGCTTGTTATACATCCAATAAAGCAAAATACAGATGCAATGTAGGTTATATTGGACTGACTAGGCTTTTCTGATCACATCCTTCTACTCGTGTGTTTACCTAGCTTCACAGGAAATAGGAATCCCATCATGAAATTTACAGTTATACATTTTATGCAGCACAACATGTCCCTATATCTCAGCTTTGGGATGTGGTAGCGCAAAAATTACCACACCACAGTCTTCCTCAGGACCTTCCTGACACATGGTGTGGGTTTGAAGAAGATCTGAGGAGGTCAAAATTTTCACCCAAAAAAACACTAAGGGGTACCCCTTTGTGTTTTTTTAGACTAAATTTTTGACCGTCTCAGATTTCTTCCAAACTCACGATGTTGATTGAGCAGGTCCTGACTTACACAGGGGTGTGTTTCTTTTCAGCCTATCTCATCCAAAAGCTGAGACATGAGGACTAACATAACCAGGATTTTCTCTCAATAGGTTTATTGGTGTTGATTATATTGGAATTAAATTTATGAGCTTGTTATACATCCAATAAAGCAAAATACAGATGCAATGTAGGTTATATTGGACTGACTAGGCTTTTCTGATCACATCCTTCTACTCCTGTGTTTACCTAGCTTCACAGGAAGTAGGAATCCCATCATGAAATTTACAGTTATACATTTTATGCAGCACAACATGTCCCTATGTCTCTGCTTTGGGATGTGGTAAGGCAACAGTTACCACACCACTGTCTTTGTCAGGACCTCCCTGACACATGGTGTGGGTTTGAAGAAGATCTGAGGAGGTCAAAATTTTCACCCAAAAAAATACTAAGGGGTACCCCTTTGTGTTTTTTTAGAATAAATTTTTGACCTCATCAGATTTCTTCCAAACTCACAATGTTGATTGAGCAGGTCCTGACTTACACAGGGGTGTGATTATATTCAGCCTATCTCATCCAAAAGCTGAGACATGAGGACTAACATAACCAGGATTTTCGCTCAATATGTTTATTGGTGTTGAATATATTGAAATTGAATTTATGAGCTTGTTATACGTCCAATAAAGCAAAACACAGATGCATTGTAGGTTATATTGGACTGACTAGGCTTTTCTGATCGCATCCTTCTACTTGTGTGTTTACCTAGCTTCACAGGAAGTAGGAATCCCATCATGAAATTTACAGTTATACATTTTATGCAGCACAACATGTCCCTATATCTCAGCTTTGGGATGTGGTAGAGCAAAAATTACCACACCACTGTCTTCCTCAGGACCTACCTGACACATGGTGTGGGTTTGAAGAAGATCTGAGGAGGTCAAAATTTTCACCCAAAAAAACACTAATGGGTACCCCTTTGTGTTTTTTTAGACTAAATTTTTGACCGTCTCAGATTTCTTCCAAACTCACGATGTTGATTGAGCAGGTCCTGACTTACACAGGGGTGTGATTATTTTCAGCCTATCTCATCCAAAAGCTGAGACATGAGGACTAACATAACCAGGATTTTCGCTCAATAGGTTTATTGGTGTTGATTATATTGGAATTAAATTTATGAGCTTGTTATACATCCAATAAAGCAAAATACAGATGCAATGTAGGTTATATTGGACTGACTAGGCTTTTCTGATCACATCCTTCTACTCCTGTGTTTACCTAGCTTCACAGGAAGTAGGAATCCCATCATGAAATTTACAGTTATACATTTTATGCAGCACAACATGTCCCTATGTCTCTGCTTTGGGATGTGGTAAGGCAACAGTTACCACACCACTGTCTTTGTCAGGACCTCCCTGACACATGGTGTGGGTTTGAAGAAGATCTGAGGAGGTCAAAATTTTCACCCAAAAAAATACTAAGGGGTACCCCTTTGTGTTTTTTTAGAATAAATTTTTGACCTCATCAGATTTCTTCCAAACTCACAATGTTGATTGAGCAGGTCCTGACTTACACAGGGGTGTGATTATATTCAGCCTATCTCATCCAAAAGCTGAGACATGAGGACTAACATAACCAGGATTTTCGCTCAATATGTTTATTGGTGTTGAATATATTGAAATTGAATTTATGAGCTTGTTATACGTCCAATAAAGCAAAACACAGATGCATTGTAGGTTATATTGGACTGACTAGGCTTTTCTGATCGCATCCTTCTACTTGTGTGTTTACCTAGCTTCACAGGAAGTAGGAATCCCATCATGAAATTTACAGTTATACATTTTATGCAGCACAACATGTCCCTATATCTCAGCTTTGGGATGTGGTATAGTAAAAATTACCACACCACTGTCTTCCTCAGGACCTCCCTGACACATGGTGTGGGTTTGAAGAAGATCTGAGGAGGTCAACATTTTCACCCAAAAAATCACCAAGGGGTACCCCTTTGTGTTTTTTTAGACTAAATTTTTGACCGTCTCAGATTTCTTCCAAACTCACGATGTTGATTGAGCAGGTCCTGACTTACACAGGGGTGGGATTATTTTCAGCCTATCTCATCCAAAAGCTGAGACATAAGGACTAACATAACCAGGATTTTCTCTCAATAGGTTTATTGGTGTTGATTTAATTGGAATTAAATTTATGAGCTTGTTATACATCCAATAAAGCAAAATACAGATGCAATGTAGGTTATATTGGACTGACTAGGCTTTTCTGATCGCATCCTTCTACTCGTGTGTTTACCTAGCTTCACAGGAAGTAGGAATCCCATCATGAAATTTACAGTTATTCATTTTATGCAGCACAACATGTCCCTATATCTCTGCTTTGGGATGTGGTAAGGCAACAGTTACCACACCACTGTCTTCGTCAGGACCTCCCTGACACACGGTGTGGGTTTGAAGAAGATATGAGGAGGTCACATTTTTCACCCCAAAAAATACTAAGGGGTACCCCTTTGTGTTTTTTTAGACTAAATTTTTGACCGTCTCAGATTTCTTCCAAACTCACGATGTTGATTGAGCAGGTCCTGACTTACACAGGGGTGTGATTATTTTCAGCCTATCTCATCCAAAAGCTGAGACATGAGGACTAACATAACCAGGATTTTCTCTCAATAGGTTTATTGGTGTTGATTATATTGGAATTAAATTTATGAGCTTGTTATACATCCAATAAAGCAAAATACAGATGCAATGTAGGTTATATTGGACTGACTAGGCTTTTCTGATCACATCCTTCTACTCGTGTGTTTACCTAGCTTCACAGGAAGTAGGAATCCCATCATGAAATTTACAGTTATTCATTTTATGCAGCACAACATGTCCCTATATCTCTGCTTTGGGATGTGGTAAGGCAAAAATTACCACACCACTGTCTTCGTCAGGACCTCCCTGACACACAGTGTGGGTTTGAAGAAGATCTGAGGAGGTCAAAATTTTCACACCAAAAAATACTAAGGGGTACCCCTTTGTGTTTTTTTAGACTAAATTTTTGACCTCATCAGATTTCTTCCAAACTCACAATGTTGATTGAGCAGGTCCTGACTTACACAGGGGTGTGATTATATTCAGCCTATCTCATCCAAAAGCTGAGACATGAGGACTAACATAACCAGGATTTTCGCTCAATAGGTTTATTGGTGTTGAATATATTGAAATTGAATTTATGAGCTTGTTATACGTCCAATAAAGCAAAACACAGATGCATTGTAGGTTATATTGGACTGACTAGGCTTTTCTGATCGCATCCTTCTACTTGTGTGTTTACCTAGCTTCACAGGAAGTAGGAATCCCATCATGAAATTTACAGTTATACATTTTATGCAGCACAACATGTCCCTATATCTCAGCTTTGGGATGTGGTATAGTAAAAATTACCACACCACTGTCTTCCTCAGGACCTCCCTGACACATGGTGTGGGTTTGAAGAAGATCTGAGGAGGTCAACATTTTCACCCAAAAAATCACCAAGGGGTACCCCTTTGTGTTTTTTTAGACTAAATTTTTGACCGTCTCAGATTTCTTCCAAACTCACGATGTTGATTGAGCAGGTCCTGACTTACACAGGGGTGGGATTATTTTCAGCCTATCTCATCCAAAAGCTGAGACATAAGGACTAACATAACCAGGATTTTCTCTCAATAGGTTTATTGGTGTTGATTTAATTGGAATTAAATTTATGAGCTTGTTATACATCCAATAAAGCAAAATACAGATGCAATGTAGGTTATATTGGACTGACTAGGCTTTTCTGATCGCATCCTTCTACTCGTGTGTTTACCTAGCTTCACAGGAAGTAGGAATCCCATCATGAAATTTACAGTTATTCATTTTATGCAGCACAACATGTCCCTATATCTCTGCTTTGGGATGTGGTAAGGCAACAGTTACCACACCACTGTCTTCGTCAGGACCTCCCTGACACACGGTGTGGGTTTGAAGAAGATATGAGGAGGTCACATTTTTCACCCCAAAAAATACTAAGGGGTACCCCTTTGTGTTTTTTTAGACTAAATTTTTGACCGTCTCAGATTTCTTCCAAACTCACGATGTTGATTGAGCAGGTCCTGACTTACACAGGGGTGTGATTATTTTCAGCCTATCTCATCCAAAAGCTGAGACATGAGGACTAACATAACCAGGATTTTCTCTCAATAGGTTTATTGGTGTTGATTATATTGGAATTAAATTTATGAGCTTGTTATACATCCAATAAAGCAAAATACAGATGCAATGTAGGTTATATTGGACTGACTAGGCTTTTCTGATCACATCCTTCTACTCGTGTGTTTACCTAGCTTCACAGGAAGTAGGAATCCCATCATGAAATTTACAGTTATTCATTTTATGCAGCACAACATGTCCCTATATCTCTGCTTTGGGATGTGGTAAGGCAAAAATTACCACACCACTGTCTTCGTCAGGACCTCCCTGACACACAGTGTGGGTTTGAAGAAGATCTGAGGAGGTCAAAATTTTCACACCAAAAAATACTAAGGGGTACCCCTTTGTGTTTTTTTAGACTAAATTTTTGACCTCATCAGATTTCTTCCAAACTCACAATGTTGATTGAGCAGGTCCTGACTTACACAGGGGTGTGATTATATTCAGCCTATCTCATCCAAAAGCTGAGACATGAGGACTAACATAACCAGGATTTTCGCTCAATAGGTTTATTGGTGTTGAATATATTGAAATTGAATTTATGAGCTTGTTATACGTCCAATAAAGCAAAACACAGATGCAATGTAGGTTATATTGGACTGACTAGGCTTTTCTGATCGCATCCTTCTACTTGTGTGTTTACCTAGCTTCACAGGAAGTAGGAATCCCATCATGAAATTTACAGTTATACATTTTATGCAGCACAACATGTCCCTATATCTCAGCTTTGGGATGTGGTAGAGTAAAAATTACCACACCACTGTCTTCCTCAGGACCTCCCTGACACATGGTGTGGGTTTGAAGAAGATCTGAGGAGGTCAACATTTTCACCCAAAAAATCACCAAGGGGTACCCCTTTGTGTTTTTTTAGACTAAATTTTTGACCGTCTCAGATTTCTTCCAAACTCACGATGTTGATTGAGCAGGTCCTGACTTACACATGGGTGTGTTTATTTTCAGCCTATCTCATCCAAAAGCTGAGACATGAGGACTAACATAACCAGGATTTTCTCTCAATAGGTTTATTGGTGTTGATTATATTGGAATTAAATTTATGAGCTTGTTATACATCCAATAAAGCAAAATACAGATGCAATGTAGGTTATATTGGACTGACTAGGCTTTTCTGATCACATCCTTCTACTCCTGTGTTTACCTAGCTTCACAGGAAGTAGGAATCCCATCATGAAATTTACAGTTATACATTTTATGCAGCACAACATGTCCCTATATCTCAGCTTTGGGATGTGGTAGGGCAACAATTACCACACCACTGTCTTTGTCAGGACCTCCCTGACACATGGTGTGGGTTTAAAGAAGATATGAGGAGGTCACATATTTCACCCAAAAAAAAACTAAGGGGTACCCCTTTGTGTTTTTTTAGACTAAATTTTGACTGTCTCGGATTTCTTCCAAACTCACGATGTTGATTGAGCAGGTCCTGACTTACACAGGGGTGTGATTAATTTCAGCCTATCTCATCCTAAAGCTGAGACATGAGGACTAACATAACCAGGATTTTCTCTCAATAGGTTTATTGGTGTTGATTATATTGGAATTAAATTTATGAGCTTGTTATACATCCAATAAAGCAAAATACAGATGCAATGTAGGTTATATTGGACTGACTAGGCTTTTCTGATCGCATCCTTCTACTCGTGTGTTTACCTAGCTTCACAGGAAGTAGGAATCCCATCATGAAATTTACAGTTATTCATTTTATGCAGCACAACATGTCCCTATATCTCTGCTTTGGGATGTGGTAAGGCAACAGTTACCACACCACTGTCTTCGTCAGGACCTCCCTGACACACGGTGTGGGTTTGAAGAAGATATGAGGAGGTCACATTTTTCACCCAAAAAAATACTAATATACTAATAATAATAAATAATAATATAAAAATACTAATACCTTTGTGTTTTTTTAGACTAAATTTTTGACCGTCTCAGATTTCTTCCAAACTCACTACGTTGATTGAGCAGGTCCTGACTTACACAGGGGTGTGATTATTTTCAGCCTATCTCATCCAAAAGCTGAGACATGAGGACTAACATAACCAGGATTTTCTCTCAATAGGTTTATTGGTGTTGATTATATTGGAATTAAATTTATGAGCTTGTTATACATCCAATAAAGCAAAATACAGATGCAATGTAGGTTATATTGGAATGACTAGGCTTTTCTGATCGCATCCTTCTACTCGTGTGTTTACCTAGCTTCACAGGAAGTAGGAATCCCATCATGAAATTTACAGTTATACATTTTATGCAGCACAACATGTCCCTATATCTCTGCTTTGGGATGTGGTAAGGCAAAAATTACCACACCACTGTCTTTGTCAGGACCTCCCTGACACACAGTGTGGGTTTGAAGAAGATCTGAGGAGGTCAAAATTTTCACCCCAAAAAATACTAAGGGGTACCCCTTTGTGTTTTTTTAGAATAAATTTTTGACCTCATCAGATTTCTTCCAAACTCACAATTTTGATTGAGCAGGTCCTGACTTACACAGGGGTGTGATTATATTCAGCCTATCTCATCCAAAAGCTGAGACATGAGGACTAACATAACCAGGATTTTCGCTCAATAGGTTTATTGGTGTTGAATATATTGAAATTGAATTTATGAGCTTGTTATACGTCCAATAAAGCAAAACACAGATGCATTGTAGGTTATATTGGACTGACTAGGCTTTTCTGATCGCATCCTTCTACTTGTGTGTTTACCTAGCTTCTCAGGAAGTAGGAATCCCATCATGAAATTTACAGTTATACATTTTATGCAGCACAACATGTCCCTATATCTCAGCTTTGGGATGTGGTAGAGTAAAAATTACCACACCACTGTCTTCCTCAGGACCTCCCTGACACATGGTGTGGGTTTGAAGAAGATCTGAGGAGGTCAACATTTTCACCCAAAAAATAACCAAGGGGTACCCCTTTGTGTTTTTTTAGACTAAATTTTTGACCGTCTCAGATTTCTTCCAAACTCACGATGTTGATTGAGCAGGTCCTGACTTACACAGGGGTGTGTTTATTTTCAGCCTATCTCATCCAAAAGCTGAGACATGAGGACTAACATAACCAGGATTTTCTCTCAATAGGTTTATTGGTGTTGATTATATTGGAATTAAATTTATGAGCTTGTTATACATCCAATAAAGCAAAATACAGATGCAATGTAGGTTATATTGGACTGACTAGGCTTTTCTGATCACATCCTTCTACTCCTGTGTTTACCTAGCTTCACAGGAAGTAGGAATCCCATCATGAAATTTACAGTTATACATTTTATGCAGCACAACATGTCCCTATGTCTCTGCTTTGGGATGTGGTAAGGCAACAGTTACCACACCACTGTCTTTGTCAGGACCTCCCTGACACACGGTGTGGGTTTGAAGAAGATCTGAGGAGGTCAAAATTTTCACCCAAAAAAATACTAAGGGGTACCCCTTTGTGTTTTTTTAGAATAAATTTTTGACCTCATCAGATTTCTTCCAAACTCACAATGTTGATTGAGCAGGTCCTGACTTACACAGGGGTGTGATTATATTCAGCCTATCTCATCCAAAAGCTGAGACATGAGGACTAACATAACCAGGATTTTCGCTCAATAGGTTTATTGGTGTTGAATATATTGAAATTGAATTTATGAGCTTGTTATACGTCCAATAAAGCAAAACACAGATGCATTGTAGGTTATATTGGACTGACTAGGCTTTTCTGATCGCATCCTTCTACTTGTGTGTTTACCTAGCTTCACAGGAAGTAGGAATCCCATCATGAAATTTACAGTTATACATTTTATGCAGCACAACATGTCCCTATATCTCAGCTTTGGGATGTGGTATAGTAAAAATTACCACACCACTGTCTTCCTCAGGACCTCCCTGACACATGGTGTGGGTTTGAAGAAGATCTGAGGAGGTCAACATTTTCACCCAAAAAATCACCAAGGGGTACCCCTTTGTGTTTTTTTAGACTAAATTTTTGACCGTCTCAGATTTCTTCCAAACTCACGATGTTGATTGAGCAGGTCCTGACTTACACAGGGGTGTGATTATTTTCAGCCTATCTCATCCAAAAGCTGAGACATAAGGACTAACATAACCAGGATTTTCTCTCAATAGGTTTATTGGTGTTGATTTAATTGGAATTAAATTTATGAGCTTGTTATACATCCAATAAAGCAAAATACAGATGCAATGTAGGTTATATTGGACTGACTAGGCTTTTCTGATCGCATCCTTCTACTCGTGTGTTTACCTAGCTTCACAGGAAGTAGGAATCCCATCATGAAATTTACAGTTATTCATTTTATGCAGCACAACATGTCCCTATATCTCTGCTTTGGGATGTGGTAAAGCAACAGTTACCACACCACTGTCTTCGTCAGGACCTCCCTGACACACGGTGTGGGTTTGAAGAAGATATGAGGAGGTCACATTTTTCACCCCAAAAAATACTAAGGGGTACCCCTTTGTGTTTTTTTAGACTAAATTTTTGACCGTCTCAGATTTCTTCCAAACTCACGATGTTGATTGAGCAGGTCCTGACTTACACAGGGGTGTGATTATTTTCAGCCTATCTCATCCAAAAGCTGAGACATGAGGACTAACATAACCAGGATTTTCTCTCAATAGGTTTATTGGTGTTGATTATATTGGAATTAAATTTATGAGCTTGTTATACATCCAATAAAGCAAAATACAGATGCAATGTAGGTTATATTGGACTGACTAGGCTTTTCTGATCGCATCCTTCTACTCGTGTGTTTACCTAGCTTCACAGGAAGTAGGAATCCCATCATGAAATTTACAGTTATACATTTTATGCAGCACAACATGTCCCTATATCTCAGCTTTGGGATGTGGTATAGTAAAAATTACCACACCACTGTCTTCCTCAGGACCTCCCTGACACATGGTGTGGGTTTGAAGAAGATCTGAGGAGGTCAACATTTTCACCCAAAAAATCACCAAGGGGTACCCCTTTGTGTTTTTTTAGACTAAATTTTTGACCGTCTCAGATTTCTTCCAAACTCACGATGTTGATTGAGCAGGTCCTGACTTACACAGGGGTGTGATTATTTTCAGCTTATCTCATCCAAAAGCTGAGACATGAGGACTAACATAACCAGGATTTTCTCTCAATAGGTTTATTGGTGTTGATTTAATTGGAATTAAATTTATGAGCTTGTTATACATCCAATAAAGCAAAATACAGATGCAATGTAGGTTATATTGGACTGACTAGGCTTTTCTGATCGCATCCTTCTACTCGTGTGTTTACCTAGCTTCACAGGAAGTAGGAATCCCATCATGAAATTTACAGTTATTCATTTTATGCAGCACAACATGTCCCTATATCTCTGCTTTGGGATGTGGTAAGGCAACAGTTACCACACCACTGTCTTCGTCAGGACCTCCCTGACACACGGTGTGGGTTTGAAGAAGATATGAGGAGGTCACATTTTTCACCCCAAAAAATACTAAGGGGTACCCCTTTGTGTTTTTTTAGACTAAATTTTTGACCGTCTCAGATTTCTTCCAAACTCACGATGTTGATTGAGCAGGTCCTGACTTACACAGGGGTGTGATTATTTTCAGCCTATCTCATCCAAAAGCTGAGACATGAGGACTAACATAACCAGGATTTTCTCTCAATAGGTTTATTGGTGTTGATTATATTGGAATTAAATTTATGAGCTTGTTATACATCCAATAAAGCAAAATACAGATGCAATGCAGGTTATATTGGACTGACTAGGCTTTTCTGATCACATCCTTCTACTCGTGTGTTTACCTAGCTTCACAGGAAGTAGGAATCCCATCATGAAATTTACAGTTATTCATTTTATGCAGCACAACATGTCCCTATATCTCTGCTTTGGGATGTGGTAAGGCAACAGTTACCACACCACTGTCTTCGTCAGGACCTCCCTGACACAGTGTGGGTTTGAAGAAGATATGAGGAGGTCACATTTTTCACCCAAAAAAATACTAAGGGGTACCCCTTTGTGTTTTTTTAGACTAAATTTTTGACCGTCTCAGATTTCTTCCAAACTCACGATGTTGATTGAGCAGGTCCTGACTTACACAGGGGTGTGATTATTTTCAGCCTATCTCATCCAAAAGCTGAGACATGAGGACTAACATAACCAGGATTTTCTCTCAATAGGTTTATTGGTGTTGATTATATTGGAATTAAATTTATGAGCTTGTTATACATCCAATAAAGCAAAATACAGATGCAATGCAGGTTATATTGGACTTACTAGGCTTTTCTGATCGCATCCTTCTACTCGTGTGTTTACCTAGCTTCACAGGAAGTAGGAATCCCATCATGAAATTTACAGTTATACATTTTATGCAGCACAACATGTCCCTATATCTCAGCTTTGGGATGTGTTAGAGCAAAAATTACCACACCACTGTCTTCCTCAGGACCTCCCTGACACATGGTGTGGGTTTGAAGAAGGTCTGAAGAGGTCAACATTTTCACCCAAAAAATCACCAAGGGGTACCCCTTTGTGTTTTTTTAGACTAAATTTTTGACCGTCTCAGATTTCTTCCAAACTCACGATGTTGATTGAGCAGGTCTTGACTTACACAGGGGTGTGATTATTTTCAGCCTATCTCATCCAAAAGCTGAGACATGAGGACTAACATAACCAGGATTTTCGCTCAATAGGTTTATTGGTGTTGAATATATTGGAATTGAATTTATGAGCTTGTTATACGTCCAATAAAGCAAAACACAGATGCAATGTAGGTTATATTGGACTGACAAGGCTTTTCTGATCACATCCTTCTACTCGTGTGTTTACCTAGCTTCACAGGAAATAGGAATCCCATCATGAAATTTACAGTTATACATTTTATGCAGCACAACATGTCCCTATATCTCAGCTTTGGGATGTGGTAGAGCAAAAATTACCACACCACAGCCTTCCTCAGGACCTCCCTGATACATGGTGTGGGTTTGAAGAAGATCTGAGGAGGTCAAAATTTTCACCCAAAAAAACACTAATGGGTACACCTTTGTGTTTTTTTAGACTAAATTTTTCACCTTCTCAGATCTCTTCCAAACTCACGATGTTGATTGAGCAGGTCCTGACTTACACAGGGGTGTGATTATTTTCAGCCTATCTCATCCAAAAGCTGAGACATGAGGACTAACATAACCAGGATTTTCTCTCAATAGGTTTATTGGTGTTGATTTTATTGGAATTAAATTTATGAGCTTGTTATACATCCAATAAAGCAAAATACAGATGCAATGTAGGTTATATTGGACTGACTAGGCTTTTCTGATCGCATCCTTCTACTCGTGTGTTTACCTAGCTTCACAGGAAGTAGGAATCCCATCATGAAATTTACAGTTATACATTTTATGCAGCACAACATGTCCCTATATCTCTGCTTTGGGATGTGGTAAGGCAAAAATTACCACACCACTGTCTTCGTCAGGACCTCCCTGACACACGGTGTGGGTTTGAAGAAGATCTGAGGAGGTCAAAATTTTCACCCCAAAAAATACTAAGGGGTACCCCTTTGTGTTTTTTTAGAATAAATTTTTGACCTTATCAGATTTCTTCCAAACTCACGATGTTGATTGAGCAGGTCCTGACTTACACAGGGGTGTGATTATATTCAGCCTATCTCATCCAAAAGCTGAGACATGAGGACTAACATAACCAGGATTTTCGCTCAATAGGTTTATTGGTGTTGAATATAATGAAATTGAATTTATGAGCTTGTTATACGTCCAATAAAGCAAAACACAGATGCATTGTAGGTTATATTGGACTGACTAGGCTTTTCTGATCGCATCCTTCTACTCGTGTGTTTACCTAGCTTCACAAGAAGTAGGAATCCCATCATGAAATTTACAGTTATACATTTTATGCAGCACAACATGTCCCTATATCTCAGCTTTGGGATGTGTTAGAGCAAAAATTACCACACCACTGTCTTCCTCAGGACCTCCCTGACACATGGTGTGGGTTTGAAGAAGATCTGAGGAGGTCAACATTTTCACCCAAAAAATCACCAAGGGGTACCCCTTTGTGTTTTTTTAGACTAAATTTTTGACCGTCTCAGATTTCTTCCAAACTCACGATGTTGATTGAGCAGGTCCTGACTTACACAGGGGTGTGATTATTTTCAGCCTATCTCATCCAAAAGCTGAGACATGAGGACTAACATAACCAGGATTTTCTCTCAATAGGTTTATTGGTGTTGATTATATTGGAATTAAATTTATGAGCTTGTTATACATCCAATAAAGCAAAATACAGATGCAATGTAGGTTATATTGGACTGACTAGGCTTTTCTGATCACATCCTTCTACTCGTGTGTTTACCTAGCTTCACAGGAAATAGGAATCCCATCATGAAATTTACAGTTATACATTTTATGCAGCACAACATGTCCCTATATCTCAGCTTTGGGATGTGGTAGCGCAAAAATTACCACACCACAGTCTTCCTCAGGACCTTCCTGACACATGGTGTGGGTTTGAAGAAGATCTGAGGAGGTCAAAATTTTCACCCAAAAAAACACTAAGGGGTACCCCTTTGTGTTTTTTTAGACTAAATTTTTGACCGTCTCAGATTTCTTCCAAACTCACGATGTTGATTGAGCAGGTCCTGACTTACACAGGGGTGTGTTTCTTTTCAGCCTATCTCATCCAAAAGCTGAGACATGAGGACTAACATAACCAGGATTTTCTCTCAATAGGTTTATTGGTGTTGATTATATTGGAATTAAATTTATGAGCTTGTTATACATCCAATAAAGCAAAATACAGATGCAATGTAGGTTATATTGGACTGACTAGGCTTTTCTGATCACATCCTTCTACTCCTGTGTTTACCTAGCTTCACAGGAAGTAGGAATCCCATCATGAAATTTACAGTTATACATTTTATGCAGCACAACATGTCCCTATGTCTCTGCTTTGGGATGTGGTAAGGCAACAGTTACCACACCACTGTCTTTGTCAGGACCTCCCTGACACATGGTGTGGGTTTGAAGAAGATCTGAGGAGGTCAAAATTTTCACCCAAAAAAATACTAAGGGGTACCCCTTTGTGTTTTTTTAGAATAAATTTTTGACCTCATCAGATTTCTTCCAAACTCACAATGTTGATTGAGCAGGTCCTGACTTACACAGGGGTGTGATTATATTCAGCCTATCTCATCCAAAAGCTGAGACATGAGGACTAACATAACCAGGATTTTCGCTCAATATGTTTATTGGTGTTGAATATATTGAAATTGAATTTATGAGCTTGTTATACGTCCAATAAAGCAAAACACAGATGCATTGTAGGTTATATTGGACTGACTAGGCTTTTCTGATCGCATCCTTCTACTTGTGTGTTTACCTAGCTTCACAGGAAGTAGGAATCCCATCATGAAATTTACAGTTATACATTTTATGCAGCACAACATGTCCCTATATCTCAGCTTTGGGATGTGGTAGAGCAAAAATTACCACACCACTGTCTTCCTCAGGACCTACCTGACACATGGTGTGGGTTTGAAGAAGATCTGAGGAGGTCAAAATTTTCACCCAAAAAAACACTAATGGGTACCCCTTTGTGTTTTTTTAGACTAAATTTTTGACCGTCTCAGATTTCTTCCAAACTCACGATGTTGATTGAGCAGGTCCTGACTTACACAGGGGTGTGATTATTTTCAGCCTATCTCATCCAAAAGCTGAGACATGAGGACTAACATAACCAGGATTTTCGCTCAATAGGTTTATTGGTGTTGATTATATTGGAATTAAATTTATGAGCTTGTTATACATCCAATAAAGCAAAATACAGATGCAATGTAGGTTATATTGGACTGACTAGGCTTTTCTGATCACATCCTTCTACTCCTGTGTTTACCTAGCTTCACAGGAAGTAGGAATCCCATCATGAAATTTACAGTTATACATTTTATGCAGCACAACATGTCCCTATGTCTCTGCTTTGGGATGTGGTAAGGCAACAGTTACCACACCACTGTCTTTGTCAGGACCTCCCTGACACATGGTGTGGGTTTGAAGAAGATCTGAGGAGGTCAAAATTTTCACCCAAAAAAATACTAAGGGGTACCCCTTTGTGTTTTTTTAGAATAAATTTTTGACCTCATCAGATTTCTTCCAAACTCACAATGTTGATTGAGCAGGTCCTGACTTACACAGGGGTGTGATTATATTCAGCCTATCTCATCCAAAAGCTGAGACATGAGGACTAACATAACCAGGATTTTCGCTCAATATGTTTATTGGTGTTGAATATATTGAAATTGAATTTATGAGCTTGTTATACGTCCAATAAAGCAAAACACAGATGCATTGTAGGTTATATTGGACTGACTAGGCTTTTCTGATCGCATCCTTCTACTTGTGTGTTTACCTAGCTTCACAGGAAGTAGGAATCCCATCATGAAATTTACAGTTATACATTTTATGCAGCACAACATGTCCCTATATCTCAGCTTTGGGATGTGGTATAGTAAAAATTACCACACCACTGTCTTCCTCAGGACCTCCCTGACACATGGTGTGGGTTTGAAGAAGATCTGAGGAGGTCAACATTTTCACCCAAAAAATCACCAAGGGGTACCCCTTTGTGTTTTTTTAGACTAAATTTTTGACCGTCTCAGATTTCTTCCAAACTCACGATGTTGATTGAGCAGGTCCTGACTTACACAGGGGTGGGATTATTTTCAGCCTATCTCATCCAAAAGCTGAGACATAAGGACTAACATAACCAGGATTTTCTCTCAATAGGTTTATTGGTGTTGATTTAATTGGAATTAAATTTATGAGCTTGTTATACATCCAATAAAGCAAAATACAGATGCAATGTAGGTTATATTGGACTGACTAGGCTTTTCTGATCGCATCCTTCTACTCGTGTGTTTACCTAGCTTCACAGGAAGTAGGAATCCCATCATGAAATTTACAGTTATTCATTTTATGCAGCACAACATGTCCCTATATCTCTGCTTTGGGATGTGGTAAGGCAACAGTTACCACACCACTGTCTTCGTCAGGACCTCCCTGACACACGGTGTGGGTTTGAAGAAGATATGAGGAGGTCACATTTTTCACCCCAAAAAATACTAAGGGGTACCCCTTTGTGTTTTTTTAGACTAAATTTTTGACCGTCTCAGATTTCTTCCAAACTCACGATGTTGATTGAGCAGGTCCTGACTTACACAGGGGTGTGATTATTTTCAGCCTATCTCATCCAAAAGCTGAGACATGAGGACTAACATAACCAGGATTTTCTCTCAATAGGTTTATTGGTGTTGATTATATTGGAATTAAATTTATGAGCTTGTTATACATCCAATAAAGCAAAATACAGATGCAATGTAGGTTATATTGGACTGACTAGGCTTTTCTGATCACATCCTTCTACTCGTGTGTTTACCTAGCTTCACAGGAAGTAGGAATCCCATCATGAAATTTACAGTTATTCATTTTATGCAGCACAACATGTCCCTATATCTCTGCTTTGGGATGTGGTAAGGCAAAAATTACCACACCACTGTCTTCGTCAGGACCTCCCTGACACACAGTGTGGGTTTGAAGAAGATCTGAGGAGGTCAAAATTTTCACACCAAAAAATACTAAGGGGTACCCCTTTGTGTTTTTTTAGACTAAATTTTTGACCTCATCAGATTTCTTCCAAACTCACAATGTTGATTGAGCAGGTCCTGACTTACACAGGGGTGTGATTATATTCAGCCTATCTCATCCAAAAGCTGAGACATGAGGACTAACATAACCAGGATTTTCGCTCAATAGGTTTATTGGTGTTGAATATATTGAAATTGAATTTATGAGCTTGTTATACGTCCAATAAAGCAAAACACAGATGCATTGTAGGTTATATTGGACTGACTAGGCTTTTCTGATCGCATCCTTCTACTTGTGTGTTTACCTAGCTTCACAGGAAGTAGGAATCCCATCATGAAATTTACAGTTATACATTTTATGCAGCACAACATGTCCCTATATCTCAGCTTTGGGATGTGGTATAGTAAAAATTACCACACCACTGTCTTCCTCAGGACCTCCCTGACACATGGTGTGGGTTTGAAGAAGATCTGAGGAGGTCAACATTTTCACCCAAAAAATCACCAAGGGGTACCCCTTTGTGTTTTTTTAGACTAAATTTTTGACCGTCTCAGATTTCTTCCAAACTCACGATGTTGATTGAGCAGGTCCTGACTTACACAGGGGTGGGATTATTTTCAGCCTATCTCATCCAAAAGCTGAGACATAAGGACTAACATAACCAGGATTTTCTCTCAATAGGTTTATTGGTGTTGATTTAATTGGAATTAAATTTATGAGCTTGTTATACATCCAATAAAGCAAAATACAGATGCAATGTAGGTTATATTGGACTGACTAGGCTTTTCTGATCGCATCCTTCTACTCGTGTGTTTACCTAGCTTCACAGGAAGTAGGAATCCCATCATGAAATTTACAGTTATTCATTTTATGCAGCACAACATGTCCCTATATCTCTGCTTTGGGATGTGGTAAGGCAACAGTTACCACACCACTGTCTTCGTCAGGACCTCCCTGACACACGGTGTGGGTTTGAAGAAGATATGAGGAGGTCACATTTTTCACCCCAAAAAATACTAAGGGGTACCCCTTTGTGTTTTTTTAGACTAAATTTTTGACCGTCTCAGATTTCTTCCAAACTCACGATGTTGATTGAGCAGGTCCTGACTTACACAGGGGTGTGATTATTTTCAGCCTATCTCATCCAAAAGCTGAGACATGAGGACTAACATAACCAGGATTTTCTCTCAATAGGTTTATTGGTGTTGATTATATTGGAATTAAATTTATGAGCTTGTTATACATCCAATAAAGCAAAATACAGATGCAATGTAGGTTATATTGGACTGACTAGGCTTTTCTGATCACATCCTTCTACTCGTGTGTTTACCTAGCTTCACAGGAAGTAGGAATCCCATCATGAAATTTACAGTTATTCATTTTATGCAGCACAACATGTCCCTATATCTCTGCTTTGGGATGTGGTAAGGCAAAAATTACCACACCACTGTCTTCGTCAGGACCTCCCTGACACACAGTGTGGGTTTGAAGAAGATCTGAGGAGGTCAAAATTTTCACACCAAAAAATACTAAGGGGTACCCCTTTGTGTTTTTTTAGACTAAATTTTTGACCTCATCAGATTTCTTCCAAACTCACAATGTTGATTGAGCAGGTCCTGACTTACACAGGGGTGTGATTATATTCAGCCTATCTCATCCAAAAGCTGAGACATGAGGACTAACATAACCAGGATTTTCGCTCAATAGGTTTATTGGTGTTGAATATATTGAAATTGAATTTATGAGCTTGTTATACGTCCAATAAAGCAAAACACAGATGCAATGTAGGTTATATTGGACTGACTAGGCTTTTCTGATCGCATCCTTCTACTTGTGTGTTTACCTAGCTTCACAGGAAGTAGGAATCCCATCATGAAATTTACAGTTATACATTTTATGCAGCACAACATGTCCCTATATCTCAGCTTTGGGATGTGGTAGAGTAAAAATTACCACACCACTGTCTTCCTCAGGACCTCCCTGACACATGGTGTGGGTTTGAAGAAGATCTGAGGAGGTCAACATTTTCACCCAAAAAATCACCAAGGGGTACCCCTTTGTGTTTTTTTAGACTAAATTTTTGACCGTCTCAGATTTCTTCCAAACTCACGATGTTGATTGAGCAGGTCCTGACTTACACATGGGTGTGTTTATTTTCAGCCTATCTCATCCAAAAGCTGAGACATGAGGACTAACATAACCAGGATTTTCTCTCAATAGGTTTATTGGTGTTGATTATATTGGAATTAAATTTATGAGCTTGTTATACATCCAATAAAGCAAAATACAGATGCAATGTAGGTTATATTGGACTGACTAGGCTTTTCTGATCACATCCTTCTACTCCTGTGTTTACCTAGCTTCACAGGAAGTAGGAATCCCATCATGAAATTTACAGTTATACATTTTATGCAGCACAACATGTCCCTATATCTCAGCTTTGGGATGTGGTAGGGCAACAATTACCACACCACTGTCTTTGTCAGGACCTCCCTGACACATGGTGTGGGTTTAAAGAAGATATGAGGAGGTCACATATTTCACCCAAAAAAAAACTAAGGGGTACCCCTTTGTGTTTTTTTAGACTAAATTTTGACTGTCTCGGATTTCTTCCAAACTCACGATGGTTGATTGAGCAGGTCCTGACTTACACAGGGGTGTGATTATATTCAGCCTATCTCATCCAAAAGCTGAGACATGAGGACTAACATAACCAGGATTTTCGCTCAATAGGTTTATTGGTGTTGAATATATTGAAATTGAATTTATGAGCTTGTTATACGTCCAATAAAGCAAAACACAGATGCATTGTAGGTTATATTGGACTGACTAGGCTTTTCTGATCGCATCCTTCTACTTGTGTGTTTACCTAGCTTCACAGGAAGTAGGAATCCCATCATGAAATTTACAGTTATACATTTTATGCAGCACAACATGTCCCTATATCTCAGCTTTGGGATGTGGTAGAGTAAAAATTACCACACCACTGTCTTCCTCAGGACCTCCCTGACACATGGTGTGGGTTTGAAGAAGATCTGAGGAGGTCAACATTTTCACCCAAAAAATCACCAAGGGGTACCCCTTTGTGTTTTTTTAGACTAAATTTTTGACCGTCTCAGATTTCTTCCAAACTCACGATGTTGATTGAGCAGGTCCTGACTTACACAGGGGTGTGTTTATTTTCAGCCTATCTCATCCAAAAGCTGAGACATGAGGACTAACATAACCAGGATTTTCTCTCAATAGGTTTATTGGTGTTGATTATATTGGAATTAAATTTATGAGCTTGTTATACATCCAATAAAGCAAAATACAGATGCAATGTAGGTTATATTGGACTGACTAGGCTTTTCTGATCACATCCTTCTACTCCTGTGTTTACCTAGCTTCACAGGAAGTAGGAATCCCATCATGAAATTTACAGTTATACATTTTATGCAGCACAACATGTCCCTATGTCTCTGCTTTGGGATGTGGTAAGGCAACAGTTACCACACCACTGTCTTTGTCTGTACCTCCCTGACACATGGTGTGGGTTTGAAGAAGATCTGAGGAGGTCAAAATTTTCACCCAAAAAAATACTAAGGGGTACCCCTTTGTGTTTTTTTAGAATAAATTTTTGACCTCATCAGATTTCTTCCAAACTCACAATGTTGATTGAGCAGGTCCTGACTTACACAGGGGTGTGATTATATTCAGCCTATCTCATCCAAAAGCTGAGACATGAGGACTAACATAACCAGGATTTTCGCTCAATATGTTTATTGGTGTTGATTATATTGGAATTAAATTTATGAGCTTGTTATACATCCAATAAAGCAAAATACAGATGCAATGTAGGTTATATTGGACTGACTAGGCTTTTCTGATCACATCCTTCTACTCGTGTGTTTACCTAGCTTCACAGGAAGTAGGAATCCCATCATGAAATTTACAGTTATTCATTTTATGCAGCACAACATGTCCCTATATCTCTGCTTTGGGATGTGGTAAGGCAAAAATTACCACACCACTGTCTTCGTCAGGACCTCCCTGACACACAGTGTGGGTTTGAAGAAGATCTGAGGAGGTCAAAATTTTCACCCCAAAAAATACTAAGGGGTACCCCTTTGTGTTTTTTTAGAATAAATTTTTGACCTCATCAGATTTCTTCCAAACTCACAATGTTGATTGAGCAGGTCCTGACTTACACAGGGGTGTGATTATATTCAGCCTATCTCATCCAAAAGCTGAGACATGAGGACTAACATAACCAGGATTTTCGCTCAATAGGTTTATTGGTGTTGAATATATTGAAATTGAATTTATGAGCTTGTTATACGTCCAATAAAGCAAAACACAGATGCATTGTAGGTTATATTGGACTGACTAGGCTTTTCTGATCGCATCCTTCTACTTGTGTGTTTACCTAGCTTCACAGGAAGTAGGAATCCCATCATGAAATTTACAGTTATACATTTTATGCAGCACAACATGTCCCTATATCTCAGCTTTGGGATGTGGTAGAGTAAAAATTACCACACCAGTGTCTTCCTCAGGACCTCCCTGACACATGGTGTGGGTTTGAAGAAGATCTGAGGAGGTCAACATTTTCACCCAAAAAATCACCAAGGGGTACCCCTTTGTGTTTTTTTAGACTAAATTTTTGACCGTCTCAGATTTCTTCCAAACTCACGATGTTGATTGAGCAGGTCCTGACTTACACAGGGGTGTGTTTATTTTCAGCCTATCTCATCCAAAAGCTGAGACATGAGGACTAACATAACCAGGATTTTCTCTCAATAGGTTTATTGGTGTTGATTATATTGGAATTAAATTTATGAGCTTGTTATACATCCAATAAAGCAAAATACAGATGCAATGTAGGTTATATTGGACTGACTAGGCTTTTCTGATCACATCCTTCTACTCCTGTGTTTACCTAGCTTCACAGGAAGTAGGAATCCCATCATGAAATTTACAGTTATTCATTTTATGCAGCACAACATGTCCCTATATCTCTGCTTTGGGATGTGGTAAGGCAAAAATTACCACACCACTGTCTTCGTCAGGACCTCCCTGACACACAGTGTGGGTTTGAAGAAGATCTGAGGAGGTCAAAATTTTCACACCAAAAAATACTAAGGGGTACCCCTTTGTGTTTTTTTAGACTAAATTTTTGACCTCATCAGATTTCTTCCAAACTCACAATGTTGATTGAGCAGGTCCTGACTTACACAGGGGTGTGATTATATTCAGCCTATCTCATCCAAAAGCTGAGACATGAGGACTAACATAACCAGGATTTTCGCTCAATAGGTTTATTGGTGTTGAATATATTGAAATTGAATTTATGAGCTTGTTATACGTCCAATAAAGCAAAACACAGATGCAATGTAGGTTATATTGGACTGACTAGGCTTTTCTGATCGCATCCTTCTACTTGTGTGTTTACCTAGCTTCACAGGAAGTAGGAATCCCATCATGAAATTTACAGTTATACATTTTATGCAGCACAACATGTCCCTATATCTCAGCTTTGGGATGTGGTAGAGTAAAAATTACCACACCACTGTCTTCCTCAGGACCTCCCTGACACATGGTGTGGGTTTGAAGAAGATCTGAGGAGGTCAACATTTTCACCCAAAAAATCACCAAGGGGTACCCCTTTGTGTTTTTTTAGACTAAATTTTTGACCGTCTCAGATTTCTTCCAAACTCACGATGTTGATTGAGCAGGTCCTGACTTACACATGGGTGTGTTTATTTTCAGCCTATCTCATCCAAAAGCTGAGACATGAGGACTAACATAACCAGGATTTTCTCTCAATAGGTTTATTGGTGTTGATTATATTGGAATTAAATTTATGAGCTTGTTATACATCCAATAAAGCAAAATACAGATGCAATGTAGGTTATATTGGACTGACTAGGCTTTTCTGATCACATCCTTCTACTCCTGTGTTTACCTAGCTTCACAGGAAGTAGGAATCCCATCATGAAATTTACAGTTATACATTTTATGCAGCACAACATGTCCCTATGTCTCTGCTTTGGGATGTGGTAAGGCAACAGTTACCACACCACTGTCTTTGTCAGGACCTCCCTGACACATGGTGTGGGTTTGAAGAAGATCTGAGGAGGTCAAAATTTTCACCCAAAAAAATACTAAGGGGTACCCCTTTGTGTTTTTTTAGAATAAATTTTTGACCTCATCAGATTTCTTCCAAACTCACAATGTTGATTGAGCAGGTCCTGACTTACACAGGGGTGTGATTATATTCAGCCTATCTCATCCAAAAGCTGAGACATGAGGACTAACATAACCAGGATTTTCGCTCAATAGGTTTATTGGTGTTGAATATATTGAAATTGAAATTATGAGCTTGTTATACGTCCAATAAAGCAAAACACAGATGCATTGTAGGTTATATTGGACTGACTAGGCTTTTCTGATCGCATCCTTCTACTTGTGTGTTTACCTAGCTTCACAGGAAGTAGGAATCCCATCATGAAATTTACAGTTATACATTTTATGCAGCACAACATGTCCCTATATCTCAGCTTTGGGATGTGGTAGAGTAAAAATTACCACACCACTGTCTTCCTCAGGACCTCCCTGACACATGGTGTGGGTTTGAAGAAGATCTGAGGAGGTCAACATTTTCACCCAAAAAATCACCAAGGGGTACCCCTTTGTGTTTTTTTAGACTAAATTTTTGACCGTCTCAGATTTCTTCCAAACTCACGATGTTGATTGAGCAGGTCCTGACTTACACATGGGTGTGTTTATTTTCAGCCTATCTCATCCAAAAGCTGAGACATGAGGACTAACATAACCAGGATTTTCTCTCAATAGGTTTATTGGTGTTGATTATATTGGAATTAAATTTATGAGCTTGTTATACATCCAATAAAGCAAAATACAGATGCAATGTAGGTTATATTGGACTGACTAGGCTTTTCTGATCACATCCTTCTACTCCTGTGTTTACCTAGCTTCACAGGAAGTAGGAATCCCATCATGAAATTTACAGTTATACATTTTATGCAGCACAACATGTCCCTATGTCTCTGCTTTGGGATGTGGTAAGGCAACAGTTACCACACCACTGTCTTTGTCAGGACCTCCCTGACACATGGTGTGGGTTTGAAGAAGATCTGAGGAGGTCAAAATTTTCACCCAAAAAAATACTAAGGGGTACCCCTTTGTGTTTTTTTAGAATAAATTTTTGACCTCATCAGATTTCTTCCAAACTCACAATGTTGATTGAGCAGGTCCTGACTTACACAGGGGTGTGATTATATTCAGCCTATCTCATCCAAAAGCTGAGACATGAGGACTAACATAACCAGGATTTTCGCTCAATAGGTTTATTGGTGTTGAATATATTGAAATTGAAATTATGAGCTTGTTATACGTCCAATAAAGCAAAACACAGATGCATTGTAGGTTATATTGGACTGACTAGGCTTTTCTGATCGCATCCTTCTACTTGTGTGTTTACCTAGCTTCACAGGAAGTAGGAATCCCATCATGAAATTTACAGTTATACATTTTATGCAGCACAACATGTCCCTATATCTCAGCTTTGGGATGTGGTAGAGTAAAAATTACCACACCACTGTCTTCCTCAGGACCTCCCTGACACATGGTGTGGGTTTGAAGAAGATCTGAGGAGGTCAACATTTTCACCCAAAAAATCACCAAGGGGTACCCCTTTGTGTTTTTTTAGACTAAATTTTTGACCGTCTCAGATTTCTTCCAAACTCACGATGTTGATTGAGCAGGTCCTGACTTACACAGGGGTGTGTTTATTTTCAGCCTATCTCATCCAAAAGCTGAGACATGAGGACTAACATAACCAGGATTTTCTCTCAATAGGTTTATTGGTGTTGATTATATTGGAATTAAATTTATGAGCTTGTTATACATCCAATAAAGCAAAATACAGATGCAATGTAGGTTATATTGGACTGACTAGGCTTTTCTGATCACATCCTTCTACTCCTGTGTTTACCTAGCTTCACAGGAAGTAGGAATCCCATCATGAAATTTACAGTTATACATTTTATGCAGCACAACATGTCCCTATGTCTCTGCTTTGGGATGTGGTAAGGCAACAGTTACCACACCACTGTCTTTGTCTGTACCTCCCTGACACATGGTGTGGGTTTGAAGAAGATCTGAGGAGGTCAAAATTTTCACCCAAAAAAATACTAAGGGGTACCCCTTTGTGTTTTTTTAGAATAAATTTTTGACCTCATCAGATTTCTTCCAAACTCACAATGTTGATTGAGCAGGTCCTGACTTACACAGGGGTGTGATTATATTCAGCCTATCTCATCCAAAAGCTGAGACATGAGGACTAACATAACCAGGATTTTCGCTCAATATGTTTATTGGTGTTGATTATATTGGAATTAAATTTATGAGCTTGTTATACATCCAATAAAGCAAAATACAGATGCAATGTAGGTTATATTGGACTGACTAGGCTTTTCTGATCACATCCTTCTACTCGTGTGTTTACCTAGCTTCACAGGAAGTAGGAATCCCATCATGAAATTTACAGTTATTCATTTTATGCAGCACAACATGTCCCTATATCTCTGCTTTGGGATGTGGTAAGGCAAAAATTACCACACCACTGTCTTCGTCAGGACCTCCCTGACACACAGTGTGGGTTTGAAGAAGATCTGAGGAGGTCAAAATTTTCACCCCAAAAAATACTAAGGGGTACCCCTTTGTGTTTTTTTAGAATAAATTTTTGACCTCATCAGATTTCTTCCAAACTCACAATGTTGATTGAGCAGGTCCTGACTTACACAGGGGTGTGATTATATTCAGCCTATCTCATCCAAAAGCTGAGACATGAGGACTAACATAACCAGGATTTTCGCTCAATAGGTTTATTGGTGTTGAATATATTGAAATTGAATTTATGAGCTTGTTATACGTCCAATAAAGCAAAACACAGATGCATTGTAGGTTATATTGGACTGACTAGGCTTTTCTGATCGCATCCTTCTACTTGTGTGTTTACCTAGCTTCACAGGAAGTAGGAATCCCATCATGAAATTTACAGTTATACATTTTATGCAGCACAACATGTCCCTATATCTCAGCTTTGGGATGTGGTAGAGTAAAAATTACCACACCACTGTCTTCCTCAGGACCTCCCTGACACATGGTGTGGGTTTGAAGAAGATCTGAGGAGGTCAACATTTTCACCCAAAAAATCACCAAGGGGTACCCCTTTGTGTTTTTTTAGACTAAATTTTTGACCGTCTCAGATTTCTTCCAAACTCACGATGTTGATTGAGCAGGTCCTGACTTACACAGGGGTGTGTTTATTTTCAGCCTATCTCATCCAAAAGCTGAGACATGAGGACTAACATAACCAGGATTTTCTCTCAATAGGTTTATTGGTGTTGATTATATTGGAATTAAATTTATGAGCTTGTTATACATCCAATAAAGCAAAATACAGATGCAATGTAGGTTATATTGGACTGACAAGGCTTTTCTGATCACATCCTTCTACTCCTGTGTTTACCTAGCTTCACAGGAAGTAGGAATCCCATCATGAAATTTACAGTTATACATTTTATGCAGCACAACATGTCCCTATGTCTCTGCTTTGGGATGTGGTAAGGCAACAGTTACCACACCACTGTCCTTGTCAGGACCTCCCTGACACATGGTGTGGGTTTGAAGAAGATCTGAGGAGGTCAAAATTTTCACCCAAAAAAATACTAAGGGGTACCCCTTTGTGTTTTTTTAGAATAAATTTTTGACCTCATCAGATTTCTTCCAAACTCACAATGTTGATTGAGCAGGTCCTGACTTACACAGGGGTGTGATTATATTCAGCCTATCTCATCCAAAAGCTGAGACATGAGGACTAACATAACCAGGATTTTCGCTCAATATGTTTATTGGTGTTGAATATATTGAAATTGAGTTTATGAGCTTGTTATACGTCCAATAAAGCAAAACACAGATGCATTGTAGGTTATATTGGACTGACTAGGCTTTTCTGATCGCATCCTTCTACTTGTGTGTTTACCTAGCTTCACAGGAAGTAGGAATCCCATCATGAAATTTACAGTTATACATTTTATGCAGCACAACATGTCCCTATATCTCAGCTTTGGGATGTGGTATAGTAAAAATTACCACACCACTGTCTTCCTCAGGACCTCCCTGACACATGGTGTGGGTTTGAAGAAGATCTGAGGAGGTCAACATTTTCACCCAAAAAATCACCAAGGGGTACCCCTTTGTGTTTTTTTAGACTAAATTTTTGACCGTCTCAGATTTCTTCCAAACTCACGATGTTGATTGAGCAGGTCCTGACTTACACAGGGGTGGGATTATTTTCAGCCTATCTCATCCAAAAGCTGAGACATAAGGACTAACATAACCAGGATTTTCTCTCAATAGGTTTATTGGTGTTGATTTAATTGGAATTAAATTTATGAGCTTGTTATACATCCAATAAAGCAAAATACAGATGCAATGTAGGTTATATTGGACTGACTAGGCTTTTCTGATCGCATCCTTCTACTCGTGTGTTTACCTAGCTTCACAGGAAGTAGGAATCCCATCATGAAATTTACAGTTATTCATTTTATGCAGCACAACATGTCCCTATATCTCTGCTTTGGGATGTGGTAAGGCAACAGTTACCACACCACTGTCTTCGTCAGGACCTCCCTGACACACGGTGTGGGTTTGAAGAAGATATGAGGAGGTCACATTTTTCACCCCAAAAAATACTAAGGGGTACCCCTTTGTGTTTTTTTAGACTAAATTTTTGACCGTCTCAGATTTCTTCCAAACTCACGATGTTGATTGAGCAGGTCCTGACTTACACAGGGGTGTGATTATTTTCAGCCTATCTCATCCAAAAGCTGAGACATGAGGACTAACATAACCAGGATTTTCTCTCAATAGGTTTATTGGTGTTGATTATATTGGAATTAAATTTATGAGCTTGTTATACATCCAATAAAGCAAAATACAGATGCAATGTAGGTTATATTGGACTGACTAGGCTTTTCTGATCACATCCTTCTACTCGTGTGTTTACCTAGCTTCACAGGAAGTAGGAATCCCATCATGAAATTTACAGTTATTCATTTTATGCAGCACAACATGTCCCTATATCTCTGCTTTGGGATGTGGTAAGGCAAAAATTACCACACCACTGTCTTCGTCAGGACCTCCCTGACACACAGTGTGGGTTTGAAGAAGATCTGAGGAGGTCAAAATTTTCACACCAAAAAATACTAAGGGGTACCCCTTTGTGTTTTTTTAGACTAAATTTTTGACCTCATCAGATTTCTTCCAAACTCACAATGTTGATTGAGCAGGTCCTGACTTACACAGGGGTGTGATTATATTCAGCCTATCTCATCCAAAAGCTGAGACATGAGGACTAACATAACCAGGATTTTCGCTCAATAGGTTTATTGGTGTTGAATATATTGAAATTGAATTTATGAGCTTGTTATACGTCCAATAAAGCAAAACACAGATGCAATGTAGGTTATATTGGACTGACTAGGCTTTTCTGATCGCATCCTTCTACTTGTGTGTTTACCTAGCTTCACAGGAAGTAGGAATCCCATCATGAAATTTACAGTTATACATTTTATGCAGCACAACATGTCCCTATATCTCAGCTTTGGGATGTGGTAGAGTAAAAATTACCACACCACTGTCTTCCTCAGGACCTCCCTGACACATGGTGTGGGTTTGAAGAAGATCTGAGGAGGTCAACATTTTCACCCAAAAAATCACCAAGGGGTACCCCTTTGTGTTTTTTTAGACTAAATTTTTGACCGTCTCAGATTTCTTCCAAACTCACGATGTTGATTGAGCAGGTCCTGACTTACACATGGGTGTGTTTATTTTCAGCCTATCTCATCCAAAAGCTGAGACATGAGGACTAACATAACCAGGATTTTCTCTCAATAGGTTTATTGGTGTTGATTATATTGGAATTAAATTTATGAGCTTGTTATACATCCAATAAAGCAAAATACAGATGCAATGTAGGTTATATTGGACTGACTAGGCTTTTCTGATCACATCCTTCTACTCCTGTGTTTACCTAGCTTCACAGGAAGTAGGAATCCCATCATGAAATTTACAGTTATACATTTTATGCAGCACAACATGTCCCTATGTCTCTGCTTTGGGATGTGGTAAGGCAACAGTTACCACACCACTGTCTTTGTCAGGACCTCCCTGACACATGGTGTGGGTTTGAAGAAGATCTGAGGAGGTCAAAATTTTCACCCAAAAAAATACTAAGGGGTACCCCTTTGTGTTTTTTTAGAATAAATTTTTGACCTCATCAGATTTCTTCCAAACTCACAATGTTGATTGAGCAGGTCCTGACTTACACAGGGGTGTGATTATATTCAGCCTATCTCATCCAAAAGCTGAGACATGAGGACTAACATAACCAGGATTTTCGCTCAATAGGTTTATTGGTGTTGAATATATTGAAATTGAATTTATGAGCTTGTTATACGTCCAATAAAGCAAAACACAGATGCATTGTAGGTTATATTGGACTGACTAGGCTTTTCTGATCGCATCCTTCTACTTGTGTGTTTACCTAGCTTCACAGGAAGTAGGAATCCCATCATGAAATTTACAGTTATACATTTTATGCAGCACAACATGTCCCTATATCTCAGCTTTGGGATGTGGTAGAGTAAAAATTACCACACCACTGTCTTCCTCAGGACCTCCCTGACACATGGTGTGGGTTTGAAGAAGATCTGAGGAGGTCAACATTTTCACCCAAAAAATCACCAAGGGGTACCCCTTTGTGTTTTTTTAGACTAAATTTTTGACCGTCTCAGATTTCTTCCAAACTCACGATGTTGATTGAGCAGGTCCTGACTTACACAGGGGTGTGTTTATTTTCAGCCTATCTCATCCAAAAGCTGAGACATGAGGACTAACATAACCAGGATTTTCTCTCAATAGGTTTATTGGTGTTGATTATATTGGAATTAAATTTATGAGCTTGTTATACATCCAATAAAGCAAAATACAGATGCAATGTAGGTTATATTGGACTGACTAGGCTTTTCTGATCACATCCTTCTACTCCTGTGTTTACCTAGCTTCACAGGAAGTAGGAATCCCATCATGAAATTTACAGTTATACATTTTATGCAGCACAACATGTCCCTATGTCTCTGCTTTGGGATGTGGTAAGGCAACAGTTACCACACCACTGTCTTTGTCTGTACCTCCCTGACACATGGTGTGGGTTTGAAGAAGATCTGAGGAGGTCAAAATTTTCACCCAAAAAAATACTAAGGGGTACCCCTTTGTGTTTTTTTAGAATAAATTTTTGACCTCATCAGATTTCTTCCAAACTCACAATGTTGATTGAGCAGGTCCTGACTTACACAGGGGTGTGATTATATTCAGCCTATCTCATCCAAAAGCTGAGACATGAGGACTAACATAACCAGGATTTTCGCTCAATATGTTTATTGGTGTTGATTATATTGGAATTAAATTTATGAGCTTGTTATACATCCAATAAAGCAAAATACAGATGCAATGTAGGTTATATTGGACTGACTAGGCTTTTCTGATCACATCCTTCTACTCGTGTGTTTACCTAGCTTCACAGGAAGTAGGAATCCCATCATGAAATTTACAGTTATTCATTTTATGCAGCACAACATGTCCCTATATCTCTGCTTTGGGATGTGGTAAGGCAAAAATTACCACACCACTGTCTTCGTCAGGACCTCCCTGACACACAGTGTGGGTTTGAAGAAGATCTGAGGAGGTCAAAATTTTCACCCCAAAAAATACTAAGGGGTACCCCTTTGTGTTTTTTTAGAATAAATTTTTGACCTCATCAGATTTCTTCCAAACTCACAATGTTGATTGAGCAGGTCCTGACTTACACAGGGGTGTGATTATATTCAGCCTATCTCATCCAAAAGCTGAGACATGAGGACTAACATAACCAGGATTTTCGCTCAATAGGTTTATTGGTGTTGAATATATTGAAATTGAATTTATGAGCTTGTTATACGTCCAATAAAGCAAAACACAGATGCATTGTAGGTTATATTGGACTGACTAGGCTTTTCTGATCGCATCCTTCTACTTGTGTGTTTACCTAGCTTCACAGGAAGTAGGAATCCCATCATGAAATTTACAGTTATACATTTTATGCAGCACAACATGTCCCTATATCTCAGCTTTGGGATGTGGTAGAGTAAAAATTACCACACCACTGTCTTCCTCAGGACCTCCCTGACACATGGTGTGGGTTTGAAGAAGATCTGAGGAGGTCAACATTTTCACCCAAAAAATCACCAAGGGGTACCCCTTTGTGTTTTTTTAGACTAAATTTTTGACCGTCTCAGATTTCTTCCAAACTCACGATGTTGATTGAGCAGGTCCTGACTTACACAGGGGTGTGTTTATTTTCAGCCTATCTCATCCAAAAGCTGAGACATGAGGACTAACATAACCAGGATTTTCTCTCAATAGGTTTATTGGTGTTGATTATATTGGAATTAAATTTATGAGCTTGTTATACATCCAATAAAGCAAAATACAGATGCAATGTAGGTTATATTGGACTGACTAGGCTTTTCTGATCACATCCTTCTACTCCTGTGTTTACCTAGCTTCACAGGAAGTAGGAATCCCATCATGAAATTTACAGTTATACATTTTATGCAGCACAACATGTCCCTATGTCTCTGCTTTGGGATGTGGTAAGGCAACAGTTACCACACCACTGTCTTTGTCAGGACCTCCCTGACACATGGTGTGGGTTTGAAGAAGATCTGAGGAGGTCAAAATTTTCACCCAAAAAAATACTAAGGGGTACCCCTTTGTGTTTTTTTAGAATAAATTTTTGACCTCATCAGATTTCTTCCAAACTCACAATGTTGATTGAGCAGGTCCTGACTTACACAGGGGTGTGATTATATTCAGCCTA
Organism: Hoplias malabaricus; assembly: GCF_029633855.1. Taxonomy (NCBI): domain Eukaryota; kingdom Metazoa; phylum Chordata; class Actinopteri; order Characiformes; family Erythrinidae; genus Hoplias; species Hoplias malabaricus. The sequence goes on along the minus strand of NC_089804.1, from coordinate 59,913,582 downwards.
TCTCATCCAAAAGCTGAGACATGAGGACTAACATAACCAGGATTTTCGCTCAATAGGTTTATTGGTGTTGAATATATTGAAATTGAATTTATGAGCTTGTTATACGTCCAATAAAGCAAAACACAGATGCAATGTAGGTTATATTGGACTGACTAGGCTTTTCTGATCGCATCCTTCTACTTGTGTGTTTACCTAGCTTCACAGGAAGTAGGAATCCCATCATGAAATTTACAGTTATACATTTTATGCAGCACAACATGTCCCTATATCTCAGCTTTGGGATGTGGTAGAGTAAAAATTACCACACCACTGTCTTCCTCAGGACCTCCCTGACACATGGTGTGGGTTTGAAGAAGATCTGAGGAGGTCAACATTTTCACCCAAAAAATCACCAAGGGGTACCCCTTTGTGTTTTTTTAGACTAAATTTTTGACCGTCTCAGATTTCTTCCAAACTCACGATGTTGATTGAGCAGGTCCTGACTTACACATGGGTGTGTTTATTTTCAGCCTATCTCATCCAAAAGCTGAGACATGAGGACTAACATAACCAGGATTTTCTCTCAATAGGTTTATTGGTGTTGATTATATTGGAATTAAATTTATGAGCTTGTTATACATCCAATAAAGCAAAATACAGATGCAATGTAGGTTATATTGGACTGACTAGGCTTTTCTGATCACATCCTTCTACTCCTGTGTTTACCTAGCTTCACAGGAAGTAGGAATCCCATCATGAAATTTACAGTTATACATTTTATGCAGCACAACATGTCCCTATGTCTCTGCTTTGGGATGTGGTAAGGCAACAGTTACCACACCACTGTCTTTGTCAGGACCTCCCTGACACATGGTGTGGGTTTGAAGAAGATCTGAGGAGGTCAAAATTTTCACCCAAAAAAATACTAAGGGGTACCCCTTTGTGTTTTTTTAGAATAAATTTTTGACCTCATCAGATTTCTTCCAAACTCACAATGTTGATTGAGCAGGTCCTGACTTACACAGGGGTGTGATTATATTCAGCCTATCTCATCCAAAAGCTGAGACATGAGGACTAACATAACCAGGATTTTCGCTCAATAGGTTTATTGGTGTTGAATATATTGAAATTGAATTTATGAGCTTGTTATACGTCCAATAAAGCAAAACACAGATGCATTGTAGGTTATATTGGACTGACTAGGCTTTTCTGATCGCATCCTTCTACTTGTGTGTTTACCTAGCTTCACAGGAAGTAGGAATCCCATCATGAAATTTACAGTTATACATTTTATGCAGCACAACATGTCCCTATATCTCAGCTTTGGGATGTGGTAGAGTAAAAATTACCACACCACTGTCTTCCTCAGGACCTCCCTGACACATGGTGTGGGTTTGAAGAAGATCTGAGGAGGTCAAAATTTTCACCCAAAAAAATACTAAGGGGTACCCCTTTGTGTTTTTTTAGAATAAATTTTTGACCTCATCAGATTTCTTCCAAACTCACAATGTTGATTGAGCAGGTCCTGACTTACACAGGGGTGTGATTATATTCAGCCTATCTCATCCAAAATCTGAGACATGAGGACTAACATAACCAGGATTTTCGCTCAATATGTTTATTGGTGTTGAATATATTGAAATTGAATTTATGAGCTTGTTATACGTCCAATAAAGCAAAACACAGATGCATTGTAGGTTATATTGGACTGACTAGGCTTTTCTGATCGCATCCTTCTACTTGTGTGTTTACCTAGCTTCACAGGAAGTAGGAATCCCATCATGAAATTTACAGTTATACATTTTATGCAGCACAACATGTCCCTATATCTCAGCTTTGGGATGTGGTAGAGCAAAAATTACCACACCACAGTCTTCCTCAGGACCTACCTGACACATGGTGTGGGTTTGAAGAAGATCTGAGGAGGTCAAAATTTTCACCCAAAAAAACACTAATGGGTACCCCTTTGTGTTTTTTTAGACTAAATTTTTGACCGTCTCAGATTTCTTCCAAACTCACGATGTTGATTGAGCAGGTCCTGACTTACACAGGGGTGTGATTATTTTCAGCCTATCTCATCCAAAAGCTGAGACATGAGGACTAACATAACCAGGATTTTCGCTCAATAGGTTTATTGGTGTTGAATATATTGGAATTGAATTTATGAGCTTGTTATACGTCCAATAAAGCAAAACACAGATGCAATGTAGGTTATATTGGACTGACAAGGCTTTTCTGATCACATCCTTCTACTCGTGTGTTTACCTAGCTTCACAGGAAATAGGAATCCCATCATGAAATTTACAGTTATACATTTTATGCAGCACAACATGTCCCTATATCTCAGCTTTGGGATGTGGTAGAGCAAAAATTACCACACCACAGTCTTCCTCAGGACCTTCCTGACACATGGTGTGGGTTTGAAGAAGATCTGAGGAGGTCAAAATTTTCACCCAAAAAAACACTAAGGGGTACCCCTTTGTGTTTTTTTAGACTAAATTTTTGACCGTCTCAGATTTCTTCCAAACTCACGATGTTGATTGAGCAGGTCCTGACTTACACAGGGGTGTGATTATTTTCAGCCTATCTCATCCAAAAGCTGAGACATGAGGACTAACATAACCAGGATTTTCTCTCAATAGGTTTATTGGTGTTGATTATATTGGAATTAAATTTATGAGCTTGTTATACATCCAATAAAGCAAAATACAGATGCAATGTAGGTTATATTGGACTGACTAGGCTTTTCTGATCACATCCTTCTACTCGTGTGTTTACCTAGCTTCACAGGAAGTAGGAATCCCATCATGAAATTTACAGTTATTCATTTTATGCAGCACAACATGTCCCTATATCTCTGCTTTGGGATGTGGTAAGGCAAAAATTACCACACCACTGTCTTCGTCAGGACCTCCCTGACACACAGTGTGGGTTTGAAGAAGATCTGAGGAGGTCAAAATTTTCACACCAAAAAGTACTAAGGGGTAACCCTTTGTGTTTTTTTAGAATAAATTTTTGACCTCATCAGATTTCTTCCAAACTCACAATGTTGATTGAGCAGGTCCTGACTTACACAGGGGTGTGATTATATTCAGCCTATCTCATCCAAAAGCTGAGACATGAGGACTAACATAACCAGGATTTTCGCTCAATAGGTTTATTGGTGTTGAATATATTGAAATTGAATTTATGAGCTTGTTATACGTCCAATAAAGCAAAACACAGATGCATTGTAGGTTATATTGGACTGACTAGGCTTTTCTGATCGCATCCTTCTACTTGTGTGTTTACCTAGCTTCACAGGAAGTAGGAATCCCATCATGAAATTTACAGTTATTCATTTTATGCAGCACAACATGTCCCTATATCTCTGCTTTGGGATGTGTTAGAGCAAAAATTACCACACCACTGTCTTTGTCAGGACCTCCCTGACACACGGTGTGGGTTTGAAGAAGATCTGAGGAGGTCAACATTTTCACCCAAAAAATCACCAAGGGGTACCCCTTTGTGTTTTTTTAGACTAAATTTTTGACCGTCTCAGATTTCTTCCAAACTCACGATGTTGATTGAGCAGGTCCTGACTTACACAGGGGTGTGATTATTTTCAGCCTATCTCATCCAAAAGCTGAGACATGAGGACTAACATAACCAGGATTTTCTCTCAATAGGTTTATTGGTGTTGATTATATTGGAATTAAATTTATGAGCTTGTTATACATCCAATAAAGCAAAATACAGATGCAATGCAGGTTATATTGGACTGACTAGGCTTTTCTGATCACATCCTTCTACTCGTGTGTTTACCTAGCTTCACAGGAAGTAGGAATCCCATCATGAAATTTACAGTTATACATTTTATGCAGCACAACATGTCCCTATATCTCAGCTTTGGGATGTGGTAAGGCAAAAATTACCACACCACTGTCTTCCTCAGGACCTCCCTGACACACGGTGTGGGTTTGAAGAAGATCTGAGGAGGTCAAAATTTTCACCCCAAAAAATACTAAGGGGTACCCCTTTGTGTTTTTTTAGAATAAATTTTTGACCTTATCAGATTTCTTCCAAACTCACGATGTTGATTGAGCAGGTCCTGACTTACACAGGGGTGTGATTATATTCAGCCTATCTCATCCAAAAGCTGAGACATGAGGACTAACATAACCAGGATTTTCGCTCAATAGGTTTATTGGTGTTGAATATAATGAAATTGAATTTATGAGCTTGTTATACGTCCAATAAAGCAAAACACAGATGCATTGTAGGTTATATTGGACTGACTAGGCTTTTCTGATCGCATCCTTCTACTCGTGTGTTTACCTAGCTTCACAGGAAGTAGGAATCCCATCATGAAATTTACAGTTATACATTTTATGCAGCACAACATGTCCCTATATCTCAGCTTTGGGATGTGTTAGAGCAAAAATTACCACACCACTGTCTTCCTCAGGACCTCCCTGACACATGGTGTGGGTTTGAAGAAGATCTGAGGAGGTCAACATTTTCACCCAAAAAATCACCAAGGGGTACCCCTTTGTGTTTTTTTAGACTAAATTTTTGACCATCTCAGATTTCTTCCAAACTCACGATGTTGATTGAGCAGGTCCTGACTTACACAGGGGTGTGATTATTTTCAGCCTATCTCATCCAAAAGCTGAGACATGAGGACTAACATAACCAGGATTTTCTCTCAATAGGTTTATTGGTGTTGATTATATTGGAATTAAATTTATGAGCTTGTTATACATCCAATAAAGCAAAATACAGATGCAATGTAGGTTATATTGGACTGACTAGGCTTTTCTGATCACATCCTTCTACTCGTGTGTTTACCTAGCTTCACAGGAAGTAGGAATCCCATCATGAAATTTACAGTTATTCATTTTATGCAGCACAACATGTCCCTATATCTCTGCTTTGGGATGTGGTAAGGCAACAGTTACCACACCACTGTCTTCGTCAGGACCTCCCTGACACACAGTGTGGGTTTGAAGAAGATATGAGGAGGTCACATTTTTCACCCAAAAAAATACTAAGGGGTACCCCTTTGTGTTTTTTTAGACTAAATTTTTGACCGTCTCAGATTTCTTCCAAACTCACGATGTTGATTGAGCAGGTCCTGACTTACACATGGGGTGTGATTATTTTCAGCCTATCTCATCCAAAAGCTGAGACATGAGGACTAACATAACCAGGATTTTCTCTCAATAGGTTTATTGGTGTTGATTATATTGGAATTAAATTTATGAGCTTGTTATACATCCAATAAAGCAAAATACAGATGCAATGTAGGTTATATTGGACTGACTAGGCTTTTCTGATCACATCCTTCTACTCGTGTGTTTACCTAGCTTCACAGGAAGTAGGAATCCCATCATGAAATTTACAGTTATACATTTTATGCAGCACAACATGTCCCTATATCTCAGCTTTGGGATGTGGTAGAGCAAAAATTACCACACCACAGTCTTCCTCAGGACCTACCTGACACATGGTGTGGGTTTGAAGAAGATCTGAGGAGGTCAAAATTTTCACCCAAAAAAACACTAATGGGTACCCCTTTGTGTTTTTTTAGACTAAATTTTTGACCGTCTCAGATTTCTTCCAAACTCACGATGTTGATTGAGCAGGTCCTGACTTACACAGGGGTGTGATTATTTTCAGCCTATCTCATCCAAAAGCTGAGACATGAGGACTAACATAACCAGGATTTTCGCTCAATAGGTTTATTGGTGTTGAATATATTGGAATTGAATTTATGAGCTTGTTATACGTCCAATAAAGCAAAACACAGATGCAATGTAGGTTATATTGGACTGACTAGGCTTTTCTGATCACATCCTTCTACTCGTGTGTTTACCTAGCTTCACAGGAAATAGGAATCCCATCATGAAATTTACAGTTATACATTTTATGCAGCACAACATGTCCCTATATCTCAGCTTTGGGATGTGTTAGAGCAAAAATTACCACACCACTGTCTTCCTCAGGACCTCCCTGACACATGGTGTGGGTTTGAAGAAGGTCTGAAGAGGTCAACATTTTCACCCAAAAAATCACCAAGGGGTACCCCTTTGTGTTTTTTTAGACTAAATTTTTGACCGTCTCAGATTTCTTCCAAACTCACGATGTTGATTGAGCAGGTCTTGACTTACACAGGGGTGTGATTATTTTCAGCCTATCTCATCCAAAAGCTGAGACATGAGGACTAACATAACCAGGATTTTCGCTCAATAGGTTTATTGGTGTTGAATATATTGGAATTGAATTTATGAGCTTGTTATACGTCCAATAAAGCAAAACACAGATGCAATGTAGGTTATATTGGACTGACTAGGCTTTTCTGATCACATCCTTCTACTCGTGTGTTTACCTAGCTTCACAGGAAGTAGGAATCCCATCATGAAATTTACAGTTATTCATTTTATGCAGCACAACATGTCCCTATATCTCTGCTTTGGGATGTGGTAAGGCAACAGTTACCACACCACTGTCTTCGTCAGGACCTCCCTGACACACAGTGTGGGTTTGAAGAAGATATGAGGAGGTCACATTTTTCACCCAAAAAAATACTAAGGGGTACCCCTTTGTGTTTTTTTAGACTAAATTTTTGACCGTCTCAGATTTCTTCCAAACTCACGATGTTGATTGAGCAGGTCCTGACTTACACAGGGGTGTGATTATTTTCAGCCTATCTCATCCAAAAGCTGAGACATGAGGACTAACATAACCAGGATTTTCTCTCAATAGGTTTATTGGTGTTGATTATATTGGAATTAAATTTATGAGCTTGTTATACATCCAATAAAGCAAAATACAGATGCAATGTAGGTTATATTGGACTGACTAGGCTTTTCTGATCACATCCTTCTACTCGTGTGTTTACCTAGCTTCACAGGAAGTAGGAATCCCATCATGAAATTTACAGTTATACATTTTATGCAGCACAACATGTCCCTATATCTCAGCTTTGGGATGTGGTAGAGCAAAAATTACCACACCACAGTCTTCCTCAGGACCTACCTGACACATGGTGTGGGTTTGAAGAAGATCTGAGGAGGTCAAAATTTTCACCCAAAAAATCACCAAGGGGTACCCCTTTGTGTTTTTTTAGACTAAATTTTTGACCGTCTCAGATTTCTTCCAAACTCACGATGTTGATTGAGCAGGTCCTGACTTACACAGGGGTGTGATTATTTTCAGCCTATCTCATCCAAAAGCTGAGACATGAGGACTAACATAACCAGGATTTTCTCTCAATAGGTTTATTGGTGTTGATTATATTGGAATTAAATTTATGAGCTTGTTATACATCCAATAAAGCAAAATACAGATGCAATGTAGGTTATATTGGACTGACTAGGCTTTTCTGATCACATCCTTCTACTCGTGTGTTTACCTAGCTTTACAGGAAGTAGGAATCCCATCATGAAATTTACAGTTATTCATTTTATGCAGCACAACATGTCCCTATATCTCTGCTTTGGGATGTGGTAAGGCAACAGTTACCACACCACTGTCTTCGTCAGGACCTCCCTGACACACGGTGTGGGTTTGAAGAAGATATGAGGAGGTCAAAATTTTCACCCAAAAAAATACTAAGGGGTACCCCTTTGTGTTTTTTTAGAATACATTTTTGACCTCATCAGATTTCTTCCAAACTCACAATGTTGATTGAGCAGGTCCTGACTTACACAGGGGTGTGATTATATTCAGCCTATCTCATCCAAAAGCTGAGACATGAGGACTAACATAACCAGGATTTTCGCTCAATAGGTTTATTGGTGTTGAATATATTGAAATTGAATTTATGAGCTTGTTATACGTCCAATAAAGCAAAACACAGATGCATTGTAGGTTATATTGGACTGACTAGGCTTTTCTGATCGCATCCTTCTACTTGTGTGTTTACCTAGCTTCACAGGAAGTAGGAATCCCATCATGAAATTTACAGTTATACATTTTATGCAGCACAACATGTCCCTATATCTCAGCTTTGGGATGTGGTAGAGTAAAAATTACCACACCACTGTCTTCCTCAGGACCTCCCTGACACATGGTGTGGGTTTGAAGAAGATCTGAGGAGGTCAACATTTTCACCCAAAAAATCACCAAGGGGTACCCCTTTGTGTTTTTTTAGACTAAATTTTTGACCGTCTCAGATTTCTTCCAAACTCACGATGTTGATTGAGCAGGTCCTGACTTACACAGGGGTGGGATTATTTTCAGCCTATCTCATCCAAAAGCTGAGACATAAGGACTAACATAACCAGGATTTTCTCTCAATAGGTTTATTGGTGTTGATTTAATTGGAATTAAATTTATGAGCTTGTTATAGATCCAATAAAGCAAAATACAGATGCAATGTAGGTTATATTGGACTGACTAGGCTTTTCTGATCGCATCCTTCTACTCGTGTGTTTACCTAGCTTCACAGGAAGTAGGAATCCCATCATGAAATTTACAGTTATTCATTTTATGCAGCACAACATGTCCCTATATCTCTGCTTTGGGATGTGGTAGAGCAAAAATTACCACACCACAGTCTTCCTCAGGACCTCCCTGACACATGGTGTGGGTTTGAAGAAGGTCAAAATTTTCACCCCAAAAAATACTAAGGGGTACCTCTTTGTGTTTTTTTAGACTAAATTTTTGACCGTCTCAGATTTCTTCCAAACTCACGATGTTGATTGAGCAGGTCCTGACTTACACAGGGGTGTGATTATTTTCAGCCTATCTCATCCAAAAGCTGAGACATGAGGACTAACATAACCAGGATTTTCTCTCAATAGGTTTATTGGTGTTGATTATATTGGAATTAAATTTATGAGCTTGTTATACATCCAATAAAGCAAAATACAGATGCAATGTAGGTTATATTGGACTGACTAGGCTTTTCTGATCACATCCTTCTACTCGTGTGTTTACCTAGCTTCACAGGAAGTAGGAATCCCATCATGAAATTTACAGTTATACATTTTATGCAGCACAACATGTCCCTATATCTCAGCTTTGGGATGTGGTAGAGCAAAAATTACCACACCACAGTCTTCCTCAGGACCTACCTGACACATGGTGTGGGTTTGAAGAAGATCTGAGGAGGTCAAAATTTTCACATGTCCCTATATCTCAGCTTTGGGATGTGGTAGAGCAAAAATTACCACACCACAGTCTTCCTCAGGACCTCCCTGACACATGGTGTGGGTTTGAAGAAGGTCAAAATTTTCACCCAAAAAAACACTAAGGGGTACCCCTTTGTGTTTTTTTAGACTAAATTTTTCACCTTCTCAGATTTCTTCCAAACTCACGATGTTGATTGAGCAGGTCCTGACTTACACAGGGGTGTGATTATTTTCAGCCTATCTCATCCAAAAGCTGAGACATGAGGACTAACATAAGCAGGATTTTCTCTCAATAGGTTTAATGGTGTTGATTTTATTGGAATTAAATTTATGAGCTTGTTATACATCCCATAAAGCAAAATACAGATGCAATGTAGGTTATATTGGACTGACTAGGCTTTTCTGATCGCATCCTTCTACTCCTGTGTTTACCTAGCTTCACAGGAAGTAGGAATCCCATCATGAAATGTACAGTTATACATTTTATGCAGCACAACATGTCCCTATATCTCTGCTTTGGGATGTGGTAGGGCAACAGTTACCACACCACTGTCTTCGTCAGGACCTCCCTGACACACGGTGTGGGTTTGAAGAAGATCTGAGGAGGTCAACATTTTCACCCAATAAAGCACCAAGGGGTACCCCTTTGTGTTTTTTTAGACTAAATTTTTGACCGTCTCAGATTTCTTCCAAACTCACGATGTTGATTGAGCAGGTCCTGACTTACACAGGGGTGTGATTATTTTCAGCCTATCTCATCCAAAAGCTGAGACATGAGGACTAACATAACCAGGATTTTCTCTCAATAGGTTTATTGGTGTTGATTATATTGGAATTAAATTTATGAGCTTGTTATACATCCAATAAAGCAAAATACAGATGCAATGTAGGTTATATTGGACTGACTAGGCTTTTCTGATCACATCCTTCTACTCGTGTGTTTACCTAGCTTCACAGGAAGTAGGAATCCCATCATGAAATTTACAGTTATACATTTTATGCAGCACAACATGTCCCTATATCTCAGCTTTGGGATGTGGTAGAGCAAAAATTACCACACCACAGTCTTCCTCAGGACCTACCTGACACATGGTGTGGGTTTGAAGAAGATCTGAGGAGGTCAAAATTTTCACCCAAAAAATCACCAAGGGGTACCCCTTTGTGTTTTTTTAGACTAAATTTTTGACCGTCTCAGATTTCTTCCAAACTCACGATGTTGATTGAGCAGGTCCTGACTTACACAGGGGTGTGATTATTTTCAGCCTATCTCATCCAAAAGCTGAGACATGAGGACTAACATAACCAGGATTTTCTCTCAATAGGTTTATTGGTGTTGATTATATTGGAATTAAATTTATGAGCTTGTTATACATCCAATAAAGCAAAATACAGATGCAATGTAGGTTATATTGGACTGACTAGGCTTTTCTGATCACATCCTTCTACTCGTGTGTTTACCTAGCTTCACAGGAAGTAGGAATCCCATCATGAAATTTACAGTTATACATTTTATGCAGCACAACATGTCCCTATATCTCAGCTTTGGGATGTGGTAGAGCAAAAATTACCACACCACAGTCTTCCTCAGGACCTACCTGACACATGGTGTGGGTTTGAAGAAGATCTGAGGAGGTCAAAATTTTCACATGTCCCTATATCTCAGCTTTGGGATGTGGTAGAGCAAAAATTACCACACCACAGTCTTCCTCAGGACCTCCCTGACACATGGTGTGGGTTTGAAGAAGGTCAAAATTTTCACCCAAAAAAACACTAAGGGGTACCCCTTTGTGTTTTTTTAGACTAAATTTTTCACCTTCTCAGATTTCTTCCAAACTCACGATGTTGATTGAGCAGGTCATGACTTACACAGGGGTGTGATTATTTTCAGCCTATCTCATCCAAAAGCTGAGACATGAGGACTAACATAAGCAGGATTTTCTCTCAATAGGTTTAATGGTGTTGATTTTATTGGAATTAAATTTATGAGCTTGTTATACATCCCATAAAGCAAAATACAGATGCAATGTAGGTTATATTGGACTGACTAGGCTTTTCTGATCGCATCCTTCTACTCCTGTGTTTACCTAGCTTCACAGGAAGTAGGAATCCCATCATGAAATGTACAGTTATACATTTTATGCAGCACAACATGTCCCTATATCTCTGCTTTGGGATGTGGTAGGGCAACAGTTACCACACCACTGTCTTCGTCAGGACCTCCCTGACACACGGTGTGGGTTTGAAGAAGATCTGAGGAGGTCAACATTTTCACCCAATAAAGCACCAAGGGGTACCCCTTTGTGTTTTTTTAGACTAAATTTTTGACCGTCTCAGATTTCTTCCAAACTCACGATGTTGATTGAGCAGGTCCTGACTTACACAGGGGTGTGATTATTTTCAGCCTATCTCATCCAAAGGCTGAGACATGAGGACTAACATAACCAGGATTTTCTCTCAATAGGTTTATTGGTGTTGAATATATTGGAATTAAATTTATGAGCTTGTTATACGTCCAATAAAGCAAAACACAGATGCAATGTAGGTTATATTGGACTTACTAGGCTTTTCTGATCGCATCCTTCTACTCGTGTGTTTACCTAGCTTCACAGGAAGTAGGAATCCCATCATGAAATTTACAGTTATACATTTTATGCAGCACAACATGTCCCTATATCTCAGCTTTGGGATGTGGTAGAGTAAAAATTACCACACCACTGTCTTCCTCAGGACCTCCCTGACACATGGTGTGGGTTTGAAGAAGGTCAAAATTTTCACCCAAAAAAACACTAAGGGGTACCCCTTTGTGTTTTTTTAGACTAAATTTTTGACCGTCTCAGATTTCTTCCAAACTCACGATGTTGATTGAGCAGGTCCTGACTTACACAGGGGTGTGATTATTTTCAGCCTATCTCATCCAAAAGCTGAGACATGAGGACTAACATAACCAGGATTTTCTCTCAATAGGTTTATTGGTGTTGATTATATTGGAATTAAATTTATGAGCTTGTTATACATCCAATAAAGCAAAATACAGATGCAATGTAGGTTATATTGGACTGACTAGGCTTTTCTGATCACATCCTTCTACTCGTGTGTTTACCTAGCTTCACAGGAAGTAGGAATCCCATCATGAAATTTACAGTTATACATTTTATGCAGCACAACATGTCCCTATATCTCAGCTTTGGGATGTGGTAGAGCAAAAATTACCACACCACAGTCTTCCTCAGGACCTACCTGACACATGGTGTGGGTTTGAAGAAGATCTGAGGAGGTCAAAATTTTCACATGTCCCTATATCTCAGCTTTGGGATGTGGTAGAGCAAAAATTACCACACCACAGTCTTCCTCAGGACCTCCCTGACACATGGTGTGGGTTTGAAGAAGGTCAAAATTTTCACCCAAAAAAACACTAAGGGGTACCCCTTTGTGTTTTTTTAGACTAAATTTTTCACCTTCTCAGATTTCTTCCAAACTCACGATGTTGATTGAGCAGGTCCTGACTTACACAGGGGTGTGATTATTTTCAGCCTATCTCATCCAAAAGCTGAGACATGAGGACTAACATAAGCAGGATTTTCTCTCAATAGGTTTAATGGTGTTGATTTTATTGGAATTAAATTTATGAGCTTGTTATACATCCCATAAAGCAAAATACAGATGCAATGTAGGTTATATTGGACTGACTAGGCTTTTCTGATCGCATCCTTCTACTCGTGTGTTTACCTAGCTTCACAGGAAGTAGGAATCCCATCATGAAATGTACAGTTATACATTTTATGCAGCACAACATGTCCCTATATCTCTGCTTTGGGATGTGGTAGGGCAACAGTTACCACACCACTGTCTTCGTCAGGACCTCCCTGACACACGGTGTGGGTTTGAAGAAGATCTGAGGACGTCAACATTTTCACCCAATAAAGCACCAAGGGGTACCCCTTTGTGTTTTTTTAGACTAAATTTTTGACCGTCTCAGATTTCTTCCAAACTCACGATGTTGATTGAGCAGGTCCTGACTTACACAGGGGTGTGATTATTTTCAGCCTATCTCATCCAAAGGCTGAGACATGAGGACTAACATAACCAGGATTTTCTCTCAATAGGTTTATTGGTGTTGAATATATTGGAATTAAATTTATGAGCTTGTTATACGTCCAATAAAGCAAAACACAGATGCAATGTAGGTTATATTGGACTTACTAGGCTTTTCTGATCGCATCCTTCTACTCGTGTGTTTACCTAGCTTCACAGGAAGTAGGAATCCCATCATGAAATTTACAGTTATACATTTTATGCAGCACAACATGTCCCTATATCTCAGCTTTGGGATGTGGTAAGGCAACAGTTACCACACCACTGTCTTCGTCAGGACCTCCCTGACACACGGTGTGGGTTTGAAGAAGATATGAGGAGGTCAAAATTTTCACCCAAAAAAATACTAAGGGGTACCCCTTTGTGTTTTTTTAGAATACATTTTTGACCTCATCAGATTTCTTCCAAACTCACAATGTTGATTGAGCAGGTCCTGACTTACACAGGGGTGTGATTATATTCAGCCTATCTCATCCAAAAGCTGAGACATGAGGACTAACATAACCAGGATTTTCGCTCAATAGGTTTATTGGTGTTGAATATATTGAAATTGAATTTATGAGCTTGTTATACGTCCAATAAAGCAAAACACAGATGCATTGTAGGTTATATTGGACTGACTAGGCTTTTCTGATCGCATCCTTCTACTTGTGTGTTTACCTAGCTTCACAGGAAGTAGGAATCCCATCATGAAATTTACAGTTATACATTTTATGCAGCACAACATGTCCCTATATCTCAGCTTTGGGATGTGGTAGAGTAAAAATTACCACACCACTGTCTTCCTCAGGACCTCCCTGACACATGGTGTGGGTTTGAAGAAGGTCAAAATTTTCACCCAAAAAAACACTAAGGGGTACCCCTTTGTGTTTTTTTAGACTAAATTTTTGACCGTCTCAGATTTCTTCCAAACTCACGATGTTGATTGAGCAGGTCCTGACTTACACAGGGGTGTGATTATTTTCAGCCTATCTCATCCAAAAGCTGAGACATGAGGACTAACATAACCAGGATTTTCTCTCAATAGGTTTATTGGTGTTGATTATATTGGAATTAAATTTATGAGCTTGTTATACATCCAATAAAGCAAAATACAGATGCAATGTAGGTTATATTGGACTGACTAGGCTTTTCTGATCACATCCTTCTACTCGTGTGTTTACCTAGCTTCACAGGAAGTAGGAATCCCATCATGAAATTTACAGTTATACATTTTATGCAGCACAACATGTCCCTATATCTCAGCTTTGGGATGTGGTAGAGCAAAAATTACCATACCACAGTCTTCCTCAGGACCTACCTGACACATGGTGTGGGTTTGAAGAAGATCTGAGGAGGTCAAAATTTTCACATGTCCCTATATCTCAGCTTTGGGATGTGGTAGAGCAAAAATTACCACACCACAGTCTTCCTCAGGACCTCCCTGACACATGGTGTGGGTTTGAAGAAGGTCAAAATTTTCACCCAAAAAAACACTAAGGGGTACCCCTTTGTGTTTTTTTAGACTAAATTTTTCACCTTCTCAGATTTCTTCCAAACTCACGATGTTGATTGAGCAGGTCCTGACTTACACAGGGGTGTGATTATTTTCAGCCTATCTCATCCAAAAGCTGAGACATGAGGACTAACATAAGCAGGATTTTCTCTCAATAGGTTTAATGGTGTTGATTTTATTGGAATTAAATTTATGAGCTTGTTATACATCCCATAAAGCAAAATACAGATGCAATGTAGGTTATATTGGACTGACTAGGCTTTTCTGATCGCATCCTTCTACTCGTGTGTTTACCTAGCTTCACAGGAAGTAGGAATCCCATCATGAAATGTACAGTTATACATTTTATGCAGCACAACATGTCCCTATATCTCTGCTTTGGGATGTGGTAGGGCAACAGTTACCACACCACTGTCTTCGTCAGGACCTCCCTGACACACGGTGTGGGTTTGAAGAAGATCTGAGGACGTCAACATTTTCACCCAATAAAGCACCAAGGGGTACCCCTTTGTGTTTTTTTAGACTAAATTTTTGACCGTCTCAGATTTCTTCCAAACTCACGATGTTGATTGAGCAGGTCCTGACTTACACAGGGGTGTGATTATTTTCAGCCTATCTCATCCAAAGGCTGAGACATGAGGACTAACATAACCAGGATTTTCTCTCAATAGGTTTATTGGTGTTGAATATATTGGAATTAAATTTATGAGCTTGTTATACGTCCAATAAAGCAAAACACAGATGCAATGTAGGTTATATTGGACTTACTAGGCTTTTCTGATCGCATCCTTCTACTCGTGTGTTTACCTAGCTTCACAGGAAGTAGGAATCCCATCATGAAATTTACAGTTATACATTTTATGCAGCACAACATGTCCCTATATCTCAGCTTTGGGATGTGTTAGAGCAAAAATTACCACACCACTGTCTTCCTCAGGACCTCCCTGACACATGGTGTGGGTTTGAAGAAGGTCTGAAGAGGTCAACATTTTCACCCAAAAAATCACCAAGGGGTACCCCTTTGTGTTTTTTTAGACTAAATTTTTGACCGTCTCAGATTTCTTCCAAACTCACGATGTTGATTGAGCAGGTCCTGACTTACACAGGGGTGTGATTATTTTCAGCCTATCTCATCCAAAAGCTGAGACATGAGGACTAACATAACCAGGATTTTCTCTCAATAGGTTTATTGGTGTTGATTATATTGGAATTAAATTTATGAGCTTGTTATACATCCAATAAAGCAAAATACAGATGCAATGTAGGTTATATTGGACTGACTAGGCTTTTCTGATCACATCCTTCTACTCGTGTGTTTACCTAGCTTTACAGGAAGTAGGAATCCCATCATGAAATTTACAGTTATTCATTTTATGCAGCACAACATGTCCCTATATCTCTGCTTTGGGATGTGGTAAGGCAACAGTTACCACACCACTGTCTTCGTCAGGACCTCCCTGACACACGGTGTGGGTTTGAAGAAGATATGAGGAGGTCAAAATTTTCACCCAAAAAAATACTAAGGGGTACCCCTTTGTGTTTTTTTAGAATACATTTTTGACCTCATCAGATTTCTTCCAAACTCACAATGTTGATTGAGCAGGTCCTGACTTACACAGGGGTGTGATTATATTCAGCCTATCTCATCCAAAAGCTGAGACATGAGGACTAACATAACCAGGATTTTCGCTCAATAGGTTTATTGGTGTTGAATATATTGAAATTGAATTTATGAGCTTGTTATACGTCCAATAAAGCAAAACACAGATGCATTGTAGGTTATATTGGACTGACTAGGCTTTTCTGATCGCATCCTTCTACTTGTGTGTTTACCTAGCTTCACAGGAAGTAGGAATCCCATCATGAAATTTACAGTTATACATTTTATGCAGCACAACATGTCCCTAAATCTCAGCTTTGGGATGTGGTAGAGTAAAAATTACCACACCACTGTCTTCCTCAGGACCTCCCTGACACATGGTGTGGGTTTGAAGAAGATCTGAGGAGGTCAACATTTTCACCCAAAAAATCACCAAGGGGTACCCCTTTGTGTTTTTTTAGACTAAATTTTTGACCGTCTCAGATTTCTTCCAAACTCACGATGTTGATTGAGCAGGTCCTGACTTACACAGGGGTGGGATTATTTTCAGCCTATCTCATCCAAAAGCTGAGACATAAGGACTAACATAACCAGGATTTTCTCTCAATAGGTTTATTGGTGTTGATTTAATTGGAATTAAATTTATGAGCTTGTTATAGATCCAATAAAGCAAAATACAGATGCAATGTAGGTTATATTGGACTGACTAGGCTTTTCTGATTGCATCCTTCTACTCGTGTGTTTACCTAGCTTCACAGGAAGTAGGAATCCCATCATGAAATTTACAGTTATTCATTTTATGCAGCACAACATGTCCCTATATCTCTGCTTTGGGATGTGGTAGAGCAAAAATTACCACACCACAGTCTTCCTCAGGACCTCCCTGACACATGGTGTGGGTTTGAAGAAGGTCAAAATTTTCACCCCAAAAAATACTAAGGGGTACCCCTTTGTGTTTTTTTAGACTAAATTTTTGACCGTCTCAGATTTCTTCCAAACTCACGATGTTGATTGAGCAGGTCCTGACTTACACAGGGGTGTGATTATTTTCAGCCTATCTCATCCAAAAGCTGAGACATGAGGACTAACATAACCAGGATTTTCTCTCAATAGGTTTATTGGTGTTGATTATATTGGAATTAAATTTATGAGCTTGTTATACATCCAATAAAGCAAAATACAGATGCAATGTAGGTTATATTGGACTGACTAGGCTTTTCTGATCACATCCTTCTACTCGTGTGTTTACCTAGCTTCACAGGAAGTAGGAATCCCATCATGAAATTTACAGTTATACATTTTATGCAGCACAACATGTCCCTATATCTCAGCTTTGGGATGTGGTAGAGCAAAAATTACCACACCACAGTCTTCCTCAGGACCTACCTGACACATGGTGTGGGTTTGAAGAAGATCTGAGGAGGTCAAAATTTTCACATGTCCCTATATCTCAGCTTTGGGATGTGGTAGAGCAAAAATTACCACACCACAGTCTTCCTCAGGACCTCCCTGACACATGGTGTGGGTTTGAAGAAGGTCAAAATTTTCACCCAAAAAAACACTAAGGGGTACCCCTTTGTGTTTTTTTAGACTAAATTTTTCACCTTCTCAGATTTCTTCCAAACTCACGATGTTGATTGAGCAGGTCCTGACTTACACAGGGGTGTGATTATTTTCAGCCTATCTCATCCAAAAGCTGAGACATGAGGACTAACATAAGCAGGATTTTCTCTCAATAGGTTTAATGGTGTTGATTTTATTGGAATTAAATTTATGAGCTTGTTATACATCCCATAAAGCAAAATACAGATGCAATGTAGGTTATATTGGACTGACTAGGCTTTTCTGATCGCATCCTTCTACTCCTGTGTTTACCTAGCTTCACAGGAAGTAGGAATCCCATCATGAAATGTACAGTTATACATTTTATGCAGCACAACATGTCCCTATATCTCTGCTTTGGGATGTGGTAGGGCAACAGTTACCACACCACTGTCTTCGTCAGGACCTCCCTGACACACGGTGTGGGTTTGAAGAAGATCTGAGGAGGTCAACATTTTCACCCAATAAAGCACCAAGGGGTACCCCTTTGTGTTTTTTTAGACTAAATTTTTGACCGTCTCAGATTTCTTCCAAACTCACGATGTTGATTGAGCAGGTCCTGACTTACACAGGGGTGTGATTATTTTCAGCCTATCTCATCCAAAGGCTGAGACATGAGGACTAACATAACCAGGATTTTCTCTCAATAGGTTTATTGGTGTTGAATATATTGGAATTAAATTTATGAGCTTGTTATACGTCCAATAAAGCAAAACACAGATGCAATGTAGGTTATATTGGACTTACTAGGCTTTTCTGATCGCATCCTTCTACTCGTGTGTTTACCTAGCTTCACAGGAAGTAGGAATCCCATCATGAAATTTACAGTTATACATTTTATGCAGCACAACATGTCCCTATATCTCAGCTTTGGGATGTGGTAAGGCAACAGTTACCACACCACTGTCTTCGTCAGGACCTCCCTGACACACGGTGTGGGTTTGAAGAAGATATGAGGAGGTCAAAATTTTCACCCAAAAAAATACTAAGGGGTACCCCTTTGTGTTTTTTTAGAATACATTTTTGACCTCATCAGATTTCTTCCAAACTCACAATGTTGATTGAGCAGGTCCTGACTTACACAGGGGTGTGATTATATTCAGCCTATCTCATCCAAAAGCTGAGACATGAGGACTAACATAACCAGGATTTTCGCTCAATAGGTTTATTGGTGTTGAATATATTGAAATTGAATTTATGAGCTTGTTATACGTCCAATAAAGCAAAACACAGATGCATTGTAGGTTATATTGGACTGACTAGGCTTTTCTGATCGCATCCTTCTACTTGTGTGTTTACCTAGCTTCACAGGAAGTAGGAATCCCATCATGAAATTTACAGTTATACATTTTATGCAGCACAACATGTCCCTATATCTCAGCTTTGGGATGTGGTAGAGTAAAAATTACCACACCACTGTCTTCCTCAGGACCTCCCTGACACATGGTGTGGGTTTGAAGAAGATCTGAGGAGGTCAACATTTTCACCCAAAAAATCACCAAGGGGTACCCCTTTGTGTTTTTTTAGACTAAATTTTTGACCGTCTCAGATTTCTTCCAAACTCACGATGTTGATTGAGCAGGTCCTGACTTACACAGGGGTGGGATTATTTTCAGCCTATCTCATCCAAAAGCTGAGACATAAGGACTAACATAACCAGGATTTTCTCTCAATAGGTTTATTGGTGTTGATTTAATTGGAATTAAATTTATGAGCTTGTTATAGATCCAATAAAGCAAAATACAGATGCAATGTAGGTTATATTGGACTGACTAGGCTTTTCTGATCGCATCCTTCTACTCGTGTGTTTACCTAGCTTCACAGGAAGTAGGAATCCCATCATGAAATTTACAGTTATTCATTTTATGCAGCACAACATGTCCCTATATCTCTGCTTTGGGATGTGGTAAGGCAACAGTTACCACACCACTGTCTTCGTCAGGACCTCCCTGACACACGGTGTGGGTTTGAAGAAGATATGAGGAGGTCACATTTTTCACCCCAAAAAATACTAAGGGGTACCCCTTTGTGTTTTTTTAGACTAAATTTTTGACCGTCTCAGATTTCTTCCAAACTCACGATGTTGATTGAGCAGGTCCTGACTTACACAGGGGTGTGATTATTTTCAGCCTATCTCATCCAAAAGCTGAGACATGAGGACTAACATAACCAGGATTTTCTCTCAATAGGTTTATTGGTGTTGATTATATTGGAATTAAATTTATGAGCTTGTTATACATCCAATAAAGCAAAATACAGATGCAATGTAGGTTATATTGGACTGACTAGGCTTTTCTGATCACATCCTTCTACTCGTGTGTTTACCTAGCTTCACAGGAAGTAGGAATCCCATCATGAAATTTACAGTTATACATTTTATGCAGCACAACATGTCCCTATATCTCTGCTTTGGGATGTGTTAGAGCAAAAATTACCACACCACTGTCTTTGTCAGGACCTCCCTGACACACGGTGTGGGTTTGAAGAAGATCTGAGGAGGTCAACATTTTCACCCAAAAAATCACCAAGGGGTACCCCTTTGTGTTTTTTTAGACTAAATTTTTGACCGTCTCAGATTTCTTCCAAACTCACGATGTTGATTGAGCAGGTCCTGACTTACACAGGGGTGTGATTATTTTCAGCCTATCTCATCCAAAAGCTGAGACATGAGGACTAACATAACCAGGATTTTCTCTCAATAGGTTTATTGGTGTTGATTATATTGGAATTAAATTTATGAGCTTGTTATACATCCAATAAAGCAAAATACAGATGCAATGCAGGTTATATTGGACTGACTAGGCTTTTCTGATCACATCCTTCTACTCGTGTGTTTACCTAGCTTCACAGGAAGTAGGAATCCCATCATGAAATTTACAGTTATACATTTTATGCAGCACAACATGTCCCTATATCTCAGCTTTGGGATGTGGTAGAGCAAAAATTACCACACCACAGTCTTCCTCAGGACCTACCTGACACATGGTGTGGGTTTGAAGAAGATCTGAGGAGGTCAAAATTTTCACCCAAAAAAACACTAATGGGTACCCCTTTGTGTTTTTTTAGACTAAATTTTTGACCTTCTCAGATTTCTTCCAAACTCACGATGTTGATTGAGCAGGTCCTGACTTACACAGGGGTGTGATTATTTTCAGCCTATCTCATCCAAAAGCTGAGACATGAGGACTAACATAACCAGGATTTTCGCTCAATAGGTTTATTGGTGTTGAATATATTGGAATTGAATTTATGAGCTTGTTATACGTCCAATAAAGCAAAACACAGATGCAATGTAGGTTATATTGGACTTACTAGGCTTTTCTGATCGCATCCTTCTACTCGTGTGTTTACCTAGCTTCACAGGAAGTAGGAATCCCATCATGAAATTTACAGTTATACATTTTATGCAGCACAACATGTCCCTATATCTCAGCTTTGGGATGTGTTAGAGCAAAAATTACCACACCACTGTCTTCCTCAGGACCTCCCTGACACATGGTGTGGGTTTGAAGAAGGTCTGAAGAGGTCAACATTTTCACCCAAAAAATCACCAAGGGGTACCCCTTTGTGTTTTTTTAGACTAAATTTTTGACCGTCTCAGATTTCTTCCAAACTCACGATGTTGATTGAGCAGGTCTTGACTTACACAGGGGTGTGATTATTTTCAGCCTATCTCATCCAAAAGCTGAGACATGAGGACTAACATAACCAGGATTTTCGCTCAATAGGTTTATTGGTGTTGAATATATTGGAATTGAATTTATGAGCTTGTTATACGTCCAATAAAGCAAAACACAGATGCAATGTAGGTTATATTGGACTGACAAGGCTTTTCTGATCACATCCTTCTACTCGTGTGTTTACCTAGCTTCACAGGAAATAGGAATCCCATCATGAAATTTACAGTTATACATTTTATGCAGCACAACATGTCCCTATATCTCAGCTTTGGGATGTGGTAGAGCAAAAATTACCACACCACAGCCTTCCTCAGGACCTCCCTGATACATGGTGTGGGTTTGAAGAAGATCTGAGGAGGTCAAAATTTTCACCCAAAAAAACACTAATGGGTACACCTTTGTGTTTTTTTAGACTAAATTTTTCACCTTCTCAGATTTCTTCCAAACTCACGATGTTGATTGAGCAGGTCCTGACTTACACAGGGGTGTGATTATTTTCAGCCAATCTCATCCAAAAGCTGAGACATGAGGACTAACATAACCAGGATTTTCTCTCAATAGGTTTATTGGTGTTGATTATATTGGAATTAAATTTATGAGCTTGTTATACATCCAATAAAGCAAAATACAGATGCAATGTAGGTTATATTGGACTGACTAGGCTTTTCTGATCGCATCCTTCTACTCGTGTGTTTACCTAGCTTCACAGGAAGTAGGAATCCCATCATGAAATTTACAGTTATACATTTTATGCAGCACAACATGTCCCTATATCTCTGCTTTGGGATGTGGTAAGGCAAAAATTACCACACCACTGTCTTCGTCAGGACCTCCCTGACACACGGTGTGGGTTTGAAGAAGATCTGAGGAGGTCAAAATTTTCACCCCAAAAAATACTAAGGGGTACCCCTTTGTGTTTTTTTAGAATAAATTTTTGACCTTATCAGATTTCTTCCAAACTCACGATGTTGATTGAGCAGGTCCTGACTTACACAGGGGTGTGATTATATTCAGCCTATCTCATCCAAAAGCTGAGACATGAGGACTAACATAACCAGGATTTTCGCTCAATAGGTTTATTGGTGTTGAATATAATGAAATTGAATTTATGAGCTTGTTATACGTCCAATAAAGCAAAACACAGATGCATTGTAGGTTATATTGGACTGACTAGGCTTTTCTGATCGCATCCTTCTACTCGTGTGTTTACCTAGCTTCACAGGAAGTAGGAATCCCATCATGAAATTTACAGTTATACATTTTATGCAGCACAACATGTCCCTATATCTCAGCTTTGGGATGTGTTAGAGCAAAAATTACCACACCACTGTCTTCCTCAGGACCTCCCTGACACATGGTGTGGGTTTGAAGAAGATCTGAGGAGGTCAACATTTTCACCCAAAAAATCACCAAGGGGTACCCCTTTGTGTTTTTTTAGACTAAATTTTTGACCATCTCAGATTTCTTCCAAACTCACGATGTTGATTGAGCAGGTCCTGACTTACACAGGGGTGTGATTATTTTCAGCCTATCTCATCCAAAAGCTGAGACATGAGGACTAACATAACCAGGATTTTCTCTCAATAGGTTTATTGGTGTTGATTATATTGGAATTAAATTTATGAGCTTGTTATACATCCAATAAAGCAAAATACAGATGCAATGTAGGTTATATTGGACTGACTAGGCTTTTCTGATCACATCCTTCTACTCGTGTGTTTACCTAGCTTCACAGGAAGTAGGAATCCCATCATGAAATTTACAGTTATTCATTTTATGCAGCACAACATGTCCCTATATCTCTGCTTTGGGATGTGGTAAGGCAACAGTTACCACACCACTGTCTTCGTCAGGACCTCCCTGACACACAGTGTGGGTTTGAAGAAGATATGAGGAGGTCACATTTTTCACCCAAAAAAATACTAAGGGGTACCCCTTTGTGTTTTTTTAGACTAAATTTTTGACCGTCTCAGATTTCTTCCAAACTCACGATGTTGATTGAGCAGGTCCTGACTTACACAGGGGTGGGATTATTTTCAGCCTATCTCATCCAAAAGCTGAGACATGAGGACTAACATAACCAGGATTTTCTCTCAATAGGTTTATTGGTGTTGATTATATTGGAATTAAATTTATGAGCTTGTTATACATCCAATAAAGCAAAATACAGATGCAATGTAGGTTATATTGGACTGACTAGGCTTTTCTGATCACATTCTTCTACTCGTGTGTTTACCTAGCTTCACAGGAAGTAGGAATCCCATCATGAAATTTAGTTATACATTTTATGCAGCACAACATGTCCCTATATCTCAGCTTTGGGATGTGGTAGAGCAAAAATTACCACACCACAGTCTTCCTCAGGACCTACCTGACACATGGTGTGGGTTTGAAGAAGATCTGAGGAGGTCAAAATTTTCACATGTCCCTATATCTCAGCTTTGGGATGTGGTAGAGCAAAAATTACCACACCACAGTCTTCCTCAGGACCTCCCTGACACATGGTGTGGGTTTGAAGAAGGTCAAAATTTTCACCCAAAAAAACACTAAGGGGTACCCCTTTGTGTTTTTTTAGACTAAATTTTTGACCGTCTCAGATTTCTTCCAAACTCACGATGTTGATTGAGCAGGTCCTGACTTACACAGGGGTGTGATTATTTTCAGCCTATCTCATCCAAAGGCTGAGACATGAGGACTAACATAACCAGGATTTTCTCTCAATAGGTTTATTGGTGTTGAATATATTGGAATTAAATTTATGAGCTTGTTATACGTCCAATAAAGCAAAACACAGATGCAATGTAGGTTATATTGGACTTACTAGGCTTTTCTGATCGCATCCTTCTACTCGTGTGTTTACCTAGCTTCACAGGAAGTAGGAATCCCATCATGAAATTTACAGTTATACATTTTATGCAGCACAACATGTCCCTATATCTCAGCTTTGGGATGTGTTAGAGCAAAAATTACCACACCACTGTCTTCCTCAGGACCTCCCTGACAGATGGTGTGGGTTTGAAGAAGGTCTGAAGAGGTCAACATTTTCACCCAAAAAATCACCAAGGGGTACCCCTTTGTGTTTTTTTAGACTAAATTTTTGACCGTCTCAGATTTCTTCCAAACTCACGATGTTGATTGAGCAGGTCCTGACTTACACAGGGGTGTGATTATTTTCAGCCTATCTCATCCAAAAGCTGAGACATGAGGACTAACATAACCAGGATTTTCTCTCAATAGGTTTATTGGTGTTGATTATATTGGAATTAAATTTATGAGCTTGTTATACATCCAATAAAGCAAAATACAGATGCAATGTAGGTTATATTGGACTGACTAGGCTTTTCTGATCACATCCTTCTACTCGTGTGTTTACCTAGCTTTACAGGAAGTAGGAATCCCATCATGAAATTTACAGTTATTCATTTTATGCAGCACAACATGTCCCTATATCTCTGCTTTGGGATGTGGTAAGGCAACAGTTACCACACCACTGTCTTCGTCAGGACCTCCCTGACACACGGTGTGGGTTTGAAGAAGATATGAGGAGGTCACATTTTTCACCCAAAAAAATACTAAGGGGTACCCCTTTGTGTTTTTTTAGACTAAATTTTTGACCGTCTCAGATTTCTTCCAAACTCACGATGTTGATTGAGCAGGTCCTGACTTACACAGGGGTGTGATTATTTTCAGCCTATCTCATCCAAAAGCTGAGACATGAGGACTAACATAACCAGGATTTTCTCTCAATAGGTTTATTGGTGTTGATTATATTGGAATTAAATTTATGAGCTTGTTATACATCCAATAAAGCAAAGTACAGATGCAATGTAGGTTATATTGGACTGACTAGGCTTTTCTGATCACATCCTTCTACTCGTGTGTTTACCTAGCTTCACAGGAAGTAGGAATCCCATCATGAAATTTACAGTTATACATTTTATGCAGCACAACATGTCCCTATATCTCAGCTTTGGGATGTGGTAGAGCAAAAATTACCACACCACAGTCTTCCTCAGGACCTACCTGACACATGGAGCGGGTTTGAAGAAGATCTGAGGAGGTCACATTTTTCACCCAAAAAAATACTAAGGGGTACCCCTTTGTGTTTTTTTAGACTAAATTTTTGACCGTCTCAGATTTCTTCCAAACTCACGATGTTGATTGAGCAGGTCCTGACTTACACAGGGGTGTGATTATTTTCAGCCTATCTCATCCAAAAGCTGAGACATGAGGACTAACATAACCAGGATTTTCGCTCAATAGGTTTATTGGTGTTGAATATATTGGAATTGAATTTATGAGCTTGTTATACGTCCAATAAAGCAAAACACAGATGCAATGTAGGTTATATTGGACTGACAAGGCTTTTCTGATCACATCCTTCTACTCGTGTGTTTACCTAGCTTCACAGGAAATAGGAATCCCATCATGAAATTTCCAGTTATACATTTTATGCAGCACAACATGTCCCTATATCTCAGCTTTGGGATGTGTTAGAGCAAAAATTACCACACCACTGTCTTCCTCAGGACCTCCCTGACACATGGTGTGGGTTTGAAGAAGGTCTGAAGAGGTCAACATTTTCACCCAAAAAATCACCAAGGGGTACCCCTTTGTGTTTTTTTAGACTAAATTTTTGACCGTCTCAGATTTCTTCCAAACTCACGATGTTGATTGAGCAGGTCCTGACTTACACAGGGGTGTGATTATTTTCAGCCTATCTCATCCAAAAGCTGAGACATGAGGACTAACATAACCAGGATTTTCGCTCAATAGGTTTATTGGTGTTGAATATATTGGAATTGAATTTATGAGCTTGTTATACGTCCAATAAAGCAAAACACAGATGCAATGTAGGTTATATTGGACTGACAAGGCTTTTCTGATCACATCCTTCTACTCGTGTGTTTACCTAGCTTCACAGGAAATAGGAATCCCATCATGAAATTTACAGTTATACATTTTATGTAGCACAACATGTCCCTATATCTCTGCTTTGGGATGTGGTAAGGCAACAGTTACCACACCACTGTCTTCGTCAGGACCTCCCTGACACACGGTGTGGATTTGAAGAAGATATGAGGAGGTCACATTTTTCACCCAAAAAAATACTAAGGGGTACCCCTTTGTGTTTTTTTAGACAAAATTTTTGACCGTCTCAGATTTCTTCCAAACTCACGACGTTGATTGAGCAGGTCCTGACTTACACAGGGGTGTGATTAGTTTCAGCCTATCTCATCCAAAAGCTGAGACATGAGGACTAACATAACCAGGATTTTCTCTCAATAGGTTTATTGGTGTTGATTATATTGGAATTAAATTTATGAGCTTTTTATACATCCAATAAAGCAAAATACAGATGCAATGTAGGTTATATTGGACTGACTAGGCTTTTCTGATCGCATCCTTCTACTCGTGTGTTTACCTAGCTTCACAGGAAGTAGGAATCCCATCATGAAATTTACAGTTATACATTTTATGCAGCACAACATGTCCCTATATCTCTGCTTTGGGATGTGGTAAGGCAAAAGTTACCACACCACTGTCTTCGTCAGGACCTCCCTGACACACGGTGTGGGTTTGAAGAAGATCTGAGGAGGTCGAAATTTTCACCCCAAAAAATACTAAGGGGTACCCCTTTGTGTTTTTTTAGACTAAATTTTTGACCTTCTCAGATTTCTTCCAAACTCACGATGTTGATTGAGCAGGTCCTGACTTACACAGGGGTGTGATTATTTTCAGCCTATCTCATCCAAAAGCTGAGACATGAGGACTAACATAACCAGGATTTTCGCTCAATAGGTTTATTGGTGTTGAATATATTGAAATTGAATTTATGAGCTTGTTATACGTCCAATAAAGCAAAACACAGATGCATTGTAGGTTATATTGGACTGACAAGGCTTTTCTGATCGCATCCTTCTACTCGTGTATTTACCTAGCTTCACAGGAAGTAGGAATCCCATCATGAAATTTACAGTTATACATTTTATGCAGCACAACATGTCCCTATATCTCAGCTTTGGGATGTGTTAGAGCAAAAATTACCACACCACTGTCTTCCTCAGGACCTCCCTGACACATGGTGTGGGTTTGAAGAAGATCTGAGGAGGTCAACATTTTCACCCAAAAAAATACTAAGGGGTACCCCTTTGTGTTTTTTTAGACTAAATTTTTGACCTTATCAGATTTCTTCCAAACTCACGATGTTGATTGAGCAGGTCCTGACTTACACAGGGGTGTGATTATTTTCAGCCTATCTCATCCAAAAGCTGAGACATGAGGACTAACATAACCAGGATTTTCGCTCAATAGGTTTATTGGTGTTGAATATATTGAAATTGAATTTATGAGCTTGTTATACGTCCAATAAAGCAAAACACAGATGCATTGTAGGTTATATTGGACTGACAAGGCTTTTCTGATCGCATCCTTCTACTCGTGTATTTACCTAGCTTCACAGGAAGTAGGAATCCCATCATGAAATTTACAGTTATACATTTTATGCAGCACAACATGTCCCTATATCTCAGCTTTGGGATGTGTTAGAGCAAAAATTACCACACCACTGTCTTCCTCAGGACCTCCCTGACACATGGTGTGGGTTTGAAGAAGATCTGAGAAGGTCAACATTTTCACCCAAAAAATCACCAAGGGGTACCCCTTTGTGTTTTTTTAGACTAAATTTTTGACCGTCTCAGATTTCTTCCAAACTCACGATGTTGATTGAGCAGGTCCTGACTTACACAGGGGTGTGATTATTTTCAGCCTATCTCATCCAAAAGCTGAGACATAAGGACTAACATAACCAGGATTTTCTCTCAATAGGTATATTGGTGTTGATTTAATTGGAATTAAATTTATGAGCTTGTTATACATCCAATAAAGCAAAATACAGATGCAATGTAGGTTATATTGGACTGACTAGGCTTTTCTGATCGCATCCTTCTACTCGTGTGTTTACCTAGCTTCACAGGAAGTAGGAATCCCATCATGAAATTTACAGTTATTCATTTTATGCAGCACAACATGTCCCTATATCTCTGCTTTGGGATGTGGTAAGGCAACAGTTACCACACCACTGTCTTCGTCAGGACCTCCCTGACACATGGTGTGGGTTTGAAGAAGATATGAGGAGGTCACATTTTTCACCCAAAAAAATACTAAGGGGTACCCCTTTGTGTTTTTTTAGACTAAATTTTTGACCGTCTCAGATTTCTTCCAAACTCACGATGTTGATTGAGCAGGTCCTGACTTACACAGGGGTGTGATTATTTTCAGCCTATCTCATCCAAAAGCTGAGACATGAGGACTAACATAACCAGGATTTTCTCTCAATAGGTTTATTGGTGTTGATTATATTGGAATTAAATTTATGAGCTTGTTATACATCCAATAAAGCAAAATACAGATGCAATGTAGGTTATATTGGACTGACTAGGCTTTTCTGATCGCATCCTTCTACTCGTGTGTTTACCTAGCTTCACAGGAAGTAGGAATCCCATCATGAAATTTACAGTTATACATTTTATGCAGCACAACATGTCCCTATATCTCTGCTTTGGGATGTGGTAAGGCAAAAATTACCACACCACTGTCTTCGTCAGGACCTCCCTGACACACGGTGTGGGTTTGAAGAAGATCTGAGGAGGTCAAAATTTTCACCCCAAAACATACTAAGGGGTACCCCTTTGTGTTTTTTTAGAATAAATTTTTGACCTTATCAGATTTCTTCCAAACTCACGATGTTCATTGAGCAGGTCCTGACTTACACAGGGGTGTGATTATTTTCAGCCTATCTCATCCAAAAGCTGAGACATGAGGACTAACATAACCAGGATTTTCTCTCAATAGGTTTATTGGTGTTGATTATATTGGAATTAAATTTATGAGCTTGTTATACATCCAATAAAGCAAAATACAGATGCAATGTAGGTTATATTGGACTGACTAGGCTTTTCTGATCGCATCCTTCTACTCCTGTGTTTACCTAGCTTCACAGGAAGTAGGAATCCCATCATGAAATTTACAGTTATACATTTTATGCAGCACAACATGTCCCTATATCTCTGCTTTGGGATGTTGTAAGGCAAAAGTTACCACACCACTGTCTTCGTCAGGACCTCCCTGACACACGGTGTGGGTTTGAAGAAGATCTGAGGAGGTCAAAATTTTCACCCCAAAAAATACTAAGGGGTACCCCTTTGTGTTTTTTTAGACTAAATTTTTGACCTTCTCAGATTTCTTCCAAACTCACGATGTTGATTGAGCAGGTCCTGACTTACACAGGGGTGTGATTATTTTCAGCCTATCTCATCCAAAAGCTGAGACATGAGGACTAACATAACCAGGATTTTCGCTCAATAAGTTTATTGGTGTTGAATATATTGAAATTGAATTTATGAGCTTGTTATACGTCCAATAAAGCAAAACACAGATGCATTGTAGGTTATATTGGACTGACAAGGCTTTTCTGATCGCATCCTTCTACTCGTGTATTTACCTAGCTTCACAGGAAGTAGGAATCCCATCATGAAATTTACAGTTATACATTTTATGCAGCACAACATGTCCCTATATCTCAGCTTTGGGATGTGTTAGAGCAAAAATTACCACACCACTGTCTTCCTCAGGACCTCCCTGACACATGGTGTGGGTTTGAAGAAGATCTGAGAAGGTCAACATTTTCACCCAAAAAATCACCAAGGGGTACCCCTTTGTGTTTTTTTAGACTAAATTTTTGACCGTCTCAGATTTCTTCCAAACTCACGATGTTGATTGAGCAGGTCCTGACTTACACAGGGGTGTGATTATTTTCAGCCTATCTCATCCAAAAGCTGAGACATAAGGACTAACATAACCAGGATTTTCTCTCAATAGGTTTATTGGTGTTGATTTAATTGGAATTAAATTTATGAGCCTGTTATACATCCAATAAAGCAAAATACAGATGCAATGTAGGTTATATTGGACTGACTAGGCTTTTCTGATCGCATCCTTCTACTCGTGTGTTTACCTAGCTTCACAGGAAGTAGGAATCCCATCATGAAATTTACAGTTATTCATTTTATGCAGCACAACATGTCCCTATATCTCTGCTTTGGGATGTGGTAAGGCAACAGTTACCACACCACTGTCTTCGTCAGGACCTCCCTGACACACGGTGTGGGTTTGAAGAAGATCTGAGGAGGTCAAAATTTTCACCCCAAAAAATACTAAGGGGTACCCCTTTGTGTTTTTTTAGACTAAATTTTTGACCTTCTCAGATTTCTTCCAAACTCACGATGTTGATTGAGCAGGTCCTGACTTACACAGGGGTGTGATTATTTTCAGCCTATCTCATCCAAAAGCTGAGACATGAGGACTAACATAACCAGGATTTTCGCTCAATAGGTTTATTGGTGTTGAATATATTGAAATTGAATTTATGAGCTTGTTATACGTCCAATAAAGCAAAACACAGATGCATTGTAGGTTATATTGGACTGACAAGGCTTTTCTGATCGCATCCTTCTACTCGTGTATTTACCTAGCTTCACAGGAAGTAGGAATCCCATCATGAAATTTACAGTTATACATTTTATGCAGCACAACATGTCCCTATATCTCAGCTTTGGGATGTGTTAGAGCAAAAATTACCACACCACTGTCTTCCTCAGGACCTCCCTGACACATGGTGTGGGTTTGAAGAAGATCTGAGAAGGTCAACATTTTCACCCAAAAAATCACTAAGGGGTACCCCTTTGTGTTTTTTTAGACTAAATTTTTGACCGTCTCAGATTTCTTCCAAACTCACGATGTTGATTGAGCAGGTCCTGACTTACACAGGGGTGTGATTATTTTCAGCCTATCTCATCCAAAAGCTGAGACATAAGGACTAACATAACCAGGATTTTCTCTCAATAGGTTTATTGGTGTTGATTTAATTGGAATTAAATTTATGAGCCTGTTATACATCCAATAAAGCAAAATACAGATGCAATGTAGGTTATATTGGACTGACTAGGCTTTTCTGATCGCATCCTTCTACTCGTGTGTTTACCTAGCTTCACAGGAAGTAGGAATCCCATCATGAAATTTACAGTTATTCATTTTATGCAGCACAACATGTCCCTATATCTCTGCTTTGGGATGTGGTAAGGCAACAGTTACCACACCACTGTCTTCGTCAGGACCTCCCTGACACACGGTGTGGGTTTGAAGAAGATCTGAGGAGGTCAAAATTTTCACCCCAAAAAATACTAAGGGGTACCCCTTTGTGTTTTTTTAGAATAAATTTTTGACCTTATCAGATTTCTTCCAAACTCACGATGTTGATTGAGCAGGTCCTGACTTACACAGGGGTGTGATTATATTCAGCCTATCTCATCCAAAAGCTGAGACATGAGGACTAACATAACCAGGATTTTCGCTCAATAGGTTTATTGGTGTTGAATATATTGAAATTGAATTTATGAGCTTGTTATACGTCCAATAAAGCAAAACACAGATGCAATGTAGGTTATATTGGACTGACTAGGCTTTTCTGATCGCATCCTTCTACTCGTGTGTTTACCTAGCTTCACAGGAAGTAGGAATCCCATCATGAAATTTACAGTTATACATTTTATGCAGCACAACATGTCCCTATATCTCTGCTTTGGGATGTGGTAGGGCAACAGTTACCACACCACTGTCTTCGTCAGGACCTCCCTGACACACGGTGTGGGTTTGAAGAAGATCTGAGGAGGTCAACATTTTCACCCAATAAAACACCAAGGGGTACCCCTTTGTGTTTTTTTAGACTAAATTTTTGACCGTCTCAGATTTCTTCCAAACTCACGATGTTGATTGAGCAGGTCCTGACTTACACAGGGGTGTGATTATTTTCAGCCTATCTCATCCAAAAGCTGAGACATAAGGACTAACATAACCAGGATTTTCTCTCAATAGGTTTATTGGTGTTGATTTAATTGGAATTAAATTTATGAGCTTGTTATACATCCAATAAAGCAAAATACAGATGCAATGTAGGTTATATTGGACTGACTAGGCTTTTCTGATCGCATCCTTCTACTCGTGTGTTTACCTAGCTTCACAGGAAGTAGGAATCCCATCATGAAATTTACAGTTATTCATTTTATGCAGCACAACATGTCCCTATATCTCTGCTTTGGGATGTGGTAAGGCAACAGTTACCACACCACTGTCTTCGTCAGGACCTCCCTGACACACGGTGTGGGTTTGAAGAAGATATGAGGAGGTCACATTTTTCACCCAAAAAAATACTAAGGGGTACCCCTTTGTGTTTTTTTAGACTAAATTTTTGACCGTCTCAGATTTCTTCCAAACTCACGATGTTGATTGAGCAGGTCCTGACTTACACAGGGGTGTGATTATTTTCAGCCTATCTCATCCAAAAGCTGAGACATGAGGAATAACATAACCAGGATTTTCTCTCAATAGGTTTATTGGTGTTGATTATATTGGAATTAAATTTATGAGCTTGTTATACATTCAATAAAGCAAAATACAGATGCAATGTAGGTTATATTGGACTGACTAGGCTTTTCTGATCACATCCTTCTACTCGTGTGTTTACCTAGCTTCACAGGAAGTAGGAATCCCATCATGAAATTTACAGTTATACATTTTATGCAGCACAACATGTCCCTATATCTCAGCTTTGGGATGTGGTAGAGCAAAAATTACCACACCACAGTCTTCCTCAGGACCTCCCTGACACACGGTGTGGGTTTGAAGAAGATCTGAGGAGGTCAAAATTTTCACCCAAAAAAACACTAAGGGGTACCCCTTTGTGTTTTTTTCGACTAAATTTTTGACAGTCTCAGATTTCTTCCAAACTCATGACGTTGATTGAGCAGGTCCTGACTTACACAGGGGTGTGATTATTTTCAGCCAATCTCATCCAAAAGCTGAGACATGAGGACTAACATAACCAGGATTTTCTCTCAATAGGTTTATTGGTGTTGAATATATTGGAATTAAATTTATGAGCTTGTTATACGTCCAATAAAGCAAAACACAGATGCAATGTAGGTTATATTGGACTGACTAGGCTTTTCTGATCGCATCCTTCTACTCGTGTGTTTACCTAGCTTCACAGGAAGTAGGAATCCCATCATGAAATTTACAGTTATACATTTTATGCAGCACAACATGTCCCTATATCTCTGCTTTGGGATGTGGTAGGGCAACAGTTACCACACCACTGTCTTCGTCAGGACCTCCCTGACACAGTGTGGGTTTGAAGAAGATCTGAGGAGGTCAACATTTTCACCCAATAAAACACCAAGGGGTACCCCTTTGTGTTTTTTAGACTAAATTTTTGACCGTCTCAGATTTCTTCCAAACTCACGATGTTGATTGAGCAGGTCCTGACTTACACAGGGGTGTGATTATTTTCAGCCTATCT
This sequence comes from Hoplias malabaricus, assembly GCF_029633855.1. Classification (NCBI taxonomy): domain Eukaryota; kingdom Metazoa; phylum Chordata; class Actinopteri; order Characiformes; family Erythrinidae; genus Hoplias; species Hoplias malabaricus. The sequence goes on along the minus strand of NC_089804.1, from coordinate 59,879,600 downwards.
CATCCAAAAGCTGAGACATGAGGAATAGCATAACCAGGATTTTCTCTCAATAGGTTTATTGGTGTTGATTATATTGGAATTAAATTTATGAGCTTGTTATACATTCAATAAAGCAAAATACAGATGCAATGTAGGTTATATTGGACTGACTAGGCTTTTCTGATCACATCCTTCTACTCGTGTGTTTACCTAGCTTCACAGGAAGTAGGAATCCCATCATGAAATTTACAGTTATACATTTTATGCAGCACAACATGTCCCTATATCTCAGCTTTGGGATGTGGTAGAGCAAAAATTACCACACCACAGTCTTCCTCAGGACCTCCCTGACACACGGTGTGGGTTTGAAGAAGATCTGAGGAGGTCAAAATTTTCACCCAAAAAAACACTAAGGGGTACCCCTTTGTGTTTTTTTCGACTAAATTTTTGACAGTCTCAGATTTCTTCCAAACTCATGACGTTGATTGAGCAGGTCCTGACTTACACAGGGGTGTGATTATTTTCAGCCTATCTCATCCAAAAGCTGAGACATGAGGACTAACATAACCAGGATTTTCGCTCAATAGGTTTATTGGTGTTGAATATATTGGAATTGAATTTATGAGCTTGTTATACGTCCAATAAAGCAAAACACAGATGCAATGTAGGTTATATTAGACTGACTAGGCTTTTCTGATCACATACTTCTACTCGTGTGTTTACCTAGCTTCACAGGAAGTAGGAATCCCATCATGAAATTTACAGTTATACATTTTATGCAGCACAACATGTCCCTATATCTCTGCTTTGGGATGTGGTAAGGCAACAGTTACCACACCACGGTCTTCGTCAGGACCTCCCTGACACACGGTGTGGGTTTGAAGAAGATATGAGGAGGTCACATATTTCACCCAAAAAAATACTAAGGGGTACCCCTTTGTGTTTTTTTAGACTATATTTTTGACAGTCTCAGATTTCTTCCAAACTCATGACGTTGATTGAGCAGGTCCTGACTTACACAGGGGTGTGATTATTTTCAGCCTATCTCATCCAAAAGCTGAGACATGAGGACTAACATAACCAGGATTTTCTCTCAATAGGTTTATTGGTGTTGAATATATTGGAATTAAATTTATGAGCTTGTTATACGTCCAATAAAGCAAAACACAGATGCAATGTAGGTTATATTGGACTGACAAGGCTTTTCTGATCACATCCTTCTACTCGTGTGTTTACCTAGCTTCACAGGAAATAGGAATCCCATCATGAAATTTACAGTTATACATTTTATGCAGCACAACATGTCCCTATATCTCAGCTTTGGGATGTGGTAGAGAAAAAATTACCACACCACAGTCTTCCTCAGGACCTCCCTGACACATGGTGTGGTTTGAAGAAGATCTGAGGAGGTCAACATTTTCACCCAAAAAAACACTAAGGGGTACCCCTTTGTGTTTTTTTAGACTAAATTTTTCACCTTCTCAGATTTCTTCCAAGCTCACGATGTTGATTGAGCAGGTCCTGACTTACACAGGGGTGTGATTATTTTCAGCCTATCTCATCCAAAAGCTGAGACATGAGGACTAACATAAGCAGGATTTTCTCTCAATAGGTTTATTGGTGTTGATTTTATTGGAATTAAATTTATGAGCTTGTTATACATCCAATAAAGCAAAATACAGATGCAATGTAGGATATATTGGACTGACTAGGCTTTTCTGATCGCATCCTTCTACTCGTGTGTTTACCTAGCTTCACAGGAAGTAGGAATCCCATCATGAAATTTACAGTTATACATTTTATGCAGCACAACATGTCCCTATATCTCTGCTTTGGGATGTGGTAGGGCAACAGTTACCACACCACTGTCTTCGTCAGGACCTCCCTGACACACGGTGTGGGTTTGAAGAAGATCTGAGGAGGTCAACATTTTCACCCAATAAAACACCAAGGGGTACCCCTTTGTGTTTTTTTAGACTAAATTTTTGACCGTCTCAGATTTCTTCCAAACTCACGATGTTGATTGAGCAGGTCCTGACTTACACAGGGGTGTGATTATTTTCAGCCTATCTCATCCAAAAGCTGAGACATGAGGACTAACATAACCAGGATTTTCTCTCAATAGGTTTATTGGTGTTGAATATATTGGAATTAAATTTATGAGCTTGTTATACGTCCAATAAAGCAAAACACAGATGCAATGTAGGTTATATTGGACTGACAAGGCTTTTCTGATCACATCCTTCTACTCGTGTGTTTACCTAGCTTCACAGGAAATAGGAATCCCATCATGAAATTTACAGTTATACATTTTATGCAGCACAACATGTCCCTATATCTCAGCTTTGGGATGTGGTAGAGTAAAAATTACCACACCACAGTCTTCCTCAGGACCTCCCTGACACATGGTGTGGGTTTGAAGAAGATCTGAGGAGGTCAATATTTTCACCCAAAAAAACACTAATGGGTACCCCTTTGTGTTCTTTTAGACTAAATTTTTCACCTTCTCAGATTTTTTCCAAACTCACGATGTTGATTGAGCAGGTCCTGACTTACACAGGGGTGTGATTATTTTCAGCCTATCTCATCCAAAAGCTGAGACATGAGGACTAACATAACCAGGATTTTCTCTCAGTAGATTTATTGGTGTTGATTTTAATGGAATTAAATTTATGAGCTTGTTATACATCCAATAAAGCAAAATACAGATGCAATGTAGGTTATATTGGACTGACTAGGCTTTTCTGATCGCATCCTTCTACTCGTGTGTTTACCTAGCTTCACAGGAAGTAGGAATCCCATCATGAAATTTACAGTTATACATTTTATGCAGCACAACATGTCCCTACATCTTAGCTTTGGGATGTGGTAGGGCAAAAATTACTACACCACTCTTTTTGTCAGGACCTCCCTGACACACGGTGTGGGTTTGAAGAAGATATGAGGAGGTCACATATTTCACCCAAAAAAACACTATGGGGTACCCCTTTGTGTTTTTTTAGACTAAATTTTTGACAGTCTCAGATTTCTTCAAAACTCACGACGTTGATTGAGCAGGTCCTGACTTACACAGGGGTGTGATTATTTTCAGCCTATCTCATCCAAAAGCTGAGACATGAGGACTAACAAAACCAGGATTTTCTCTCAATAGGTTTATTTGTGTTGATTATATTGGACATAAATTTATGAGCTTGTTATACATCTAATAAAGCAAAATACAGATGCAATGTAGGTTATATTGGTCTGATTAGGCTTTTCTGATCGCATCCTTCTACTCGTGTGTTTACCTAGCTTCACAGGAAGTAGGAATCCCATCATGAAATTTACAGTTATACATTTTATGCAGCACAACATGTCCCTATATCTCTGCTTTGGGATGTGGTAGAGCAAAAATTACCACACCACAGTCTTCCTCAGGACCTACCTGACACATGGTGTGGGTTTGAAGAAGATCTGAGGAGGTCAAAATTTTCACCCAAAAAAACACTAATGGGTACCCCTTTGTGTTTTTTTAGACTAAATTTTTGACCTTCTCAGATTTCTTCCAAACTCACGATGTTGATTGAGCAGGTCCTGACTTACACAGGGGTGTGATTATTTTCAGCCTATCTCATCCAAAAGCTGAGACATGAGGACTAACATAACCAGGATTTTCGCTCAATAGGTTTATTGGTGTTGAATATATTGGAATTGAATTTATGAGCTTGTTATACGTCCAATAAAGCAAAACACAGATGCAATGTAGGTTATATTAGACTGACTAGGCTTTTCTGATCACATACTTCTACTCGTGTGTTTACCTAGCTTCACAGGAAGTAGGAATCCCATCATGAAATTTACAGTTATACATTTTATGCAGCACAACATGTCCCTATATCTCTGCTTTGGGATGTGGTAAGGCAACAGTTACCACACCACGGTCTTCGTCAGGACCTCCCTGACACACGGTGTGGGTTTGAAGAAGATATGAGAAGGTCACATATTTCACCCAAAAAAATACTAAGGGGTACCCCTTTGTGTTTTTTTAGACTAAATTTTTGACAGTCTCAGATTTCTTCCAAACTCATGACGTTGATTGAGCAGGTCCTGACTTACACAGGGGTGTGATTATTTTCAGCCTATCTCATCCAAAAGCTGAGACATGAGGACTAACATAACCAGGATTTTCTCTCAATAGGTTTATTGTTGTTGAATATATTGGAATTAAATTTATGAGCTTGTTATACGTCCAATAAAGCAAAACACAGATGCAATGTAGGTTATATTGGACTGACAAGGCTTTTCTGATCACATCCTTCTACTCGTGTGTTTACCTAGCTTCACAGGAAATAGGAATCCCATCATGAAATTTACAGTTATACATTTTATGCAGCACAACATGTCCCTATATCTCAGCTTTGGGATGTGGTAGAGAAAAAATTACCACACCACAGTCTTCCTCAGGACCTCCCTGACACATGGTGTGGTTTGAAGAAGATCTGACGAGGTCAACATTTTCACCCAAAAAAACACTTAGGGGTACCCCTTTGTGTTTTTTTAGACTAAATTTTTCACCTTCTCAGATTTCTTCCAAGCTCACGATGTTGATTGAGCAGGTCCTGACTTACACAGGGGTGTGATTATTTTCAGCCTATCTCATCCAAAAGCTGAGACATGAGGACTAACATAAGCAGGATTTTCTCTCAATAGGTTTATTGGTGTTGATTTTATTGGAATTAAATTTATGAGCTTGTTATACATCCAATAAAGCAAAATACAGATGCAATGTAGGATATATTGGACTGACTAGGCTTTTCTGATCGCATCCTTCTACTCGTGTGTTTACCTAGCTTCACAGGAAGTAGGAATCCCATCATGAAATTTACAGTTATACATTTTATGCAGCACAACATGTCCCTATATCTCTGCTTTGGGATGTGGTAGGGCAACAGTTACCACACCACTGTCTTCGTCAGGACCTCCCTGACACACGGTGTGGGTTTGAAGAAGATCTGAGGAGGTCAACATTTTCACCCAATAAAACACCAAGGGGTACCCCTTTGTGTTTTTTTAGACTAAATTTTTGACCGTCTCAGATTTCTTCCAAACTCACGATGTTGATTGAGCAGGTCCTGACTTACACAGGGGTGTGATTATTTTCAGCCTATCTCATCCAAAAGCTGAGACATGAGGACTAACATAACCAGGATTTTCTCTCAATAGGTTTATTGGTGTTGAATATATTGGAATTAAATTTATGAGCTTGTTATACGTCCAATAAAGCAAAACACAGATGCAATGTAGGTTATATTGGACTGACAAGGCTTTTCTGATCACATCCTTCTACTCGTGTGTTTACCTAGCTTCACAGGAAATAGGAATCCCATCATGAAATTTACAGTTATACATTTTATGCAGCACAACATGTCCCTATATCTCAGCTTTGGGATGTGGTAGAGTAAAAATTACCACACCACAGTCTTCCTCAGGACCTCCCTGACACATGGTGTGGGTTTGAAGAAGATCTGAGGAGGTCAAAATTTTCACCCAAAAAAACACTAATGGGTACCCCTTTGTGTTCTTTTAGACTAAATTTTTCACCTTCTCAGATTTTTTCCAAACTCACGATGTTGATTGAGCAGGTCCTGACTTACACAGGGGTGTGATTATTTTCAGCCTATCTTATCCAAAAGCTGAGACATGAGGACTAAAATAACCAGGATTTTCTCTCAGTAGATTTATTGGTGTTGATTTTAATGGAATTAAATTTATGAGCTTGTTATACATCCAATAAAGCAAAATACAGATGCAATGTAGGTTATATTGGACTGACTAGGCTTTTCTGATCGCATCCTTCTACTCGTGTGTTTACCTATCTTCACAGGAAGTAGGAATCCCATCATGAAATTTACAGTTATACATTTTATGCAGCACAACATGTCCCTATATCTCAGCTTTGGGATGTGGTACTACTTCTTACTGGAATTCTGTGAAGCTGCTTTGTGACAACATCAGTTGTGAAAAGCGCTATATAAATAAATTTGATTTGATTTGATTTGATTTAGTAGAGCAAAAATTACCACACCACTGTCTTCCTCAGGACCTCCCTGACACATGGTGTGGGTTTGAAGAAGATCTGAGGAGGTCAAAATTTTCACCCAAAAAAACACTAAGGGGTACCCCTTTGTGTTTTTTTAGACTACATTTTTGACCGTCTCAGATTTCTTCCAAACTCACGACGTTGATTGAGCAGGTCCTGACTTACACAGGGGTGTGATTATTTTCAGCCTATCTCATCCAAAAGCTGAGACATGAGGACTAACATAACCAGGATTTTCTCTCAATAGGTTTATTGGTGTTAATTATATTGGACAGAAATTTATGAGCTTGTTATACATCCAATAAAGCAAAATACAGATGCAATGTAGGTTATATTGGACTGATTAGGCTTTTCTGATCGCATCCTTCTACTCGTGTGTTTACCTAGCTTCACAGGAAGTAGGAATCCCATCATGAAATTTACAGTTATACATTTTATGCAGCACAACATGTCCCTACATCTTAGCTTTGGGATGTGGTAGGGCAAAAATTACTACACCACTCTTTTTGTCAGGACCTCCCTGACACACGGTGTGGGTTTGAAGAAGATATGAGGAGGTCACATATTTCACCCAAAAAAACACTATGGGGTACCCCTTTGTGTTTTTTTAGACTAAATTTTTGACAGTCTCAGATTTCTTCAAAACTCACGACGTTGATTGAGCAGGTCCTGACTTACACAGGGGTGTGATTATTTTCAGCCTATCTCATCCAAAAGCTGAGACATGAGGACTAACAAAACCAGGATTTTCTCTCAATAGGTTTATTTGTGTTGATTATATTGGACATAAATTTATGAGCTTGTTATACATCTAATAAAGCAAAATACAGATGCAATGTAGGTTATATTGGTCTGATTAGGCTTTTCTGATCGCATCCTTCTACTCGTGTGTTTACCTAGCTTCACAGGAAGTAGGAATCCCATCATGAAATTTACAGTTATACATTTTATGCAGCACAACATGTCCCTATATCTCAGTTTTGGGATGTGGTAGAGCAAAAATTACCACACCACAGTCTTCCTCAGGACCTCCCTGACACATGGTGTGGGTTTGAAGAAGATCTGAGGAGGTCAAAATTTTCACCCAAAAAAACACTAAGGGGTACCCCTTTGTGTTTTTTTAGACAAAATTTTTGACCGTCTCAGATTTCTTCCAAACTCACGACGTTGATTGAGCAGGTCCTGACTTACACAGGGGTGTGATTATTTTCAGCTTATCTCATCCAAAAGCTGAGACATGAGGACTAACATAACCAGGATTTTCTCTCAATAGGTTTATTGGTGTTGATTATATTGGAATTAAATTTATGAGCTTGTTATACATCCAATAAAGCAAAATACAGATGCAATGTAGGTTATATTGGACTGACTAGGCTTTTCTGATCGCATCCTTCTACTCGTGTGTTTACCTAGCTTCACAGGAAGTAGGAATCCCATCATGAAATTTACAGTTATACATTTTATGCAGCACAACATGTCCCTATATATCTGCTTTGGGATGTGGTAAGGCAACAGTTACCACACCACTGTCTTCGTCAGGACCTCCCTGACACACGGTGTGGGTTTGAAGAAGATATGAGGAAGTCACATATTTCACCCAAAAAAATACTAAGGGGTACCCCTTTGTGTTTTTTTAGACTAAATTTTTGACCTTCTCAGATTTCTTCCAAACTCACGATGTTGATTGAGCAGGTCCTGACTTACACATGGGTGTGATTATTTTCAGCCTATCTCATCCAAAAGCTGAGACATGAGGACTAACATAACCAGGATTTTCTCTCAATAGGTTTATAGGTGTTGAATATATTGGAATTGAATTTATGAGCTTGTTATACGTCCAATAAAGCAAAACACAGATGCAATGTAGGTTATATTGGACTGACTAGGCTTTTCTGATCGCATCCTTCTACTCGTGTGTTTACCTAGCTTCACAGGAAGTAGGAATCCCATCATGAAATTTACAGTTATACATTTTATGCAGCACAACATGTCCATATATCTCTGCTTTGGGATGTGGTAGAGCAAAAATTACCACACCACTGTCTTCCTCAGGACCTCCCTGACACATGGTGTGGGTTTGAAGAAGATCTGAGGAGGTCAAAATTTTCACCCAAAAAAACACTAAGGGGTACCCCTTTGTGTTTTTTTAGACTAAATTTTTGACCGTCTCAGATTTCTTCCAAACTCACGATGTTGATTGAGCAGGTCCTGACTTACACAGGGGTGTGATTATTTTCAGCCTATCTCATCCAAAAGCTGAGACATGAGGACTAACATAACCAGGATTTTCTCTCAATAGGTTTATTGGTGTTGATTATATTGGAATTAAATTTATGAGCTTGTTATACATCCAATAAAGCAAAATACAGATGCCATGTAGGTTATATTGGACTGACTAGGCTTTTCTGATCACATCCTTCTACTCGTGTTTTTACCTAGCTTCACAGGAAGTAGGAATCCCATCATGAAATTTACAGTTATACATTTTATGCAGCACAACATGTCCCTATATCTCTGCTTTGGGATGTGGTAAGGCAACAGTTACCACACCACTGTCTTCGTCAGGACCTCCCTGACACACGGTGTGGGTTTGAAGAAGATATGAGGAAGTCACATATTTCACCCAAAAAAATACTAAGGGGTACCCCTTTGTGTTTTTTTAGACTAAATTTTTGACCTTCTCAGATTTCTTCCAAACTCACGATGTTGATTGAGCAGGTCCTGACTTACACAGGGGTGTGATTATTTTCAGCCTATCTCATCCAAAAGCTGAGACATGAGGACTAACATAACCAGGATTTTCTCTCAATAGGTTTATTGGTGTTGATTATATTGGAATTAAATTTATGAGCTTGTTATACATCCAATAAAGCAAAATACAGATGCCATGTAGGTTATATTGGACTGACTAGGCTTTTCTGATCACATCCTTCTACTCGTGTGTTTACCTAGCTTCACAGGAAGTAGGAATCCCATCATGAAATTTACAGTTATACATTTTATGCAGCACAACATGTCCCTACATCTCTGCTTTGGGATGTGGTAGAGCAAAAATTACTACACCACTGTTTTTGTCAGGACCTCCCTGACACACGGTGTGGGTTTGAAGAAGATATGAGGAGGTCACATATTTCACCCAAAAAAACACTAAGGGGTACCCCTTTGTGTTTTTTTAGACTAAATTTTTGACAGTCTCAGATTTCTTCCAAACTCACGATGTTGATTGAGCAGGTCCTGACTTACACAGGGGTGTGATTATTTTCAGCCTATCTCATCCAAAAGCTGAGACATGAGGACTAACATAACCAGGATTTTCTCTCAATAGGTTTATTGGTGTTGATTATATTGGAATTAAATTAATGAACTTGTTATACATCCAATAAAGCAAAACACAGATGCAATGTAGGTTATATTGGACTGATTAGGCTTTTCTGATCGCATCCTTCTACTCGTGTGTTTACCTAGCTTCACAGGAAGTAGGAATCCCATCATGAAATTTACAGTTATACATTTTATGCAGCACAACATGTCCCTACATCTTAGCTTTGGGATGTGGTAGAGCAAAAATTACCACACCACAGTCTTCCTCAGGACCTCCCTGACACATGGTGTGGGTTTGAAGAAGATCTGAGGAGGTCAAAATTTTCACCCAAAAAAACACTAAGGGGTACCCCTTTGTGTTTTTTTAGACAAAATTTTTGACCGTCTCAGATTTCTTCCAAACTCACGACGTTGATTGAGCAGGTCCTGACTTACACAGGGGTGTGATTATTTTCAGCTTATCTCATCCAAAAGCTGAGACATGAAGACTAACATAACCAGGATTTTCTCTCAATAGGTTTATTGGTGTTGATTATATTGGAATTAAATTTATGAGCTTGTTATACATCCAATAAAGCAAAATACAGATGCAATGTAGGTTATATTGGACTGACTAGGCTTTTCTGATCGCATCCTTCTACTCGTGTGTTTACCTAGCTTCACAGGAAGTAGGAATCCCATCATGAAATTTACAGTTATACATTTTATGCAGCACAACATGTCCCTATATCTCAGCTTTGGGATGTGGTACTACTTCTTACTGGAATTCTGTGAAGCTGCTTTGTGACAACATCAGTTGTGAAAAGCGCTATATAAATAAATTTGATTTGATTTGATTTGATTTAGTAGAGCAAAAATTACCACACCACTGTCTTCCTCAGGACCTCCCTGACACATGGTGTGGGTTTGAAGAAGATCTGAGGAGGTCAAAATTTTCACCCAAAAAAACACTAAGGGGTACCCCTTTGTGTTTTTTTAGACTAAATTTTTGACCGTCTCAGATTTCTTCCAAACTCACGACGTTGATTGAGCAGGTCCTGACTTACACATGGGTGTGATTATTTTCAGCCTATCTCATCCAAAAGCTGAGACATGAGGACTAACATAACCAGGATTTTCTCTCAATAGGTTTATTGGTGTTAATTATATTGGACAGAAATTTATGAGCTTGTTATACATCCAATAAAGCAAAATACAGATGCAATGTAGGTTATATTGGACTGATTAGGCTTTTCTGATCGCATCCTTCTACTCGTGTGTTTACCTAGCTTCACAGGAAGTAGGAATCCCATCATGAAATTTACAGTTATACATTTTATGCAGCACAACATGTCCCTACATCTTAGCTTTGGGATGTGGTAGGGCAAAAATTACTACACCACTCTTTTTGTCAGGACCTCCCTGACACACGGTGTGGGTTTGAAGAAGATATGAGGAGGTCACATATTTCACCCAAAAAAACACTATGGGGTACCCCTTTGTGTTTTTTTAGACTAAATTTTTGACAGTCTCAGATTCCTTCAGAACTCACGACGTTGATTGAGCAGGTCCTGACTTACACAGGGGTGTGATTATTTTCAGCCTATCTCATCCAAAAGCTGAGACATGAGGACTAACAAAACCAGGATTTTCTCTCAATAGGTTTATTTGTGTTGATTATATTGGACATAAATTTATGAGCTTGTTATACATCTAATAAAGCAAAATACAGATGCAATGTAGGTTATATTGGTCTGATTAGGCTTTTCTGATCGCATCCTTCTACTCGTGTGTTTACCTAGCTTCACAGGAAGTAGGAATCCCATCATGAAATTTACAGTTATACATTTTATGCAGCACAACATGTCCCTATATCTCAGCTTTGGGATGTGGTAGAGCAAAAATTACCACACCACAGTCTTCCTCAGGACCTCCCTGACACATGGTGTGGGTTTGAAGAAGATCTGAGGAGGTCAAAATTTTCACCCAAAAAAACACTAAGGGGTACCCCTTTGTGTTTTTTTAGACTACATTTTTGACCGTCTCAGATTTCTTCCAAACTCACGACGTTGATTGAGCAGGTCCTGACTTACACAGGGGTGTGATTATTTTCAGCTTATCTCATCCAAAAGCTGAGACATGAGGACTAACATAACCAGGATTTTCTCTCAATAGGTTTATTGGTGTTGATTATATTGGAATTAAATTTATGAGCTTGTTATACATCCAATAAAGCAAAATACAGATGCAATGTAGGTTATATTGGACTGACTAGGCTTTTCTGATCGCATCCTTCTACTCGTGTGTTTACCTAGCTTCACAGGAAGTAGGAATCCCATCATGAAATTTACAGTTATACATTTTATGCAGCACAACATGTTCCTATATCTCAGCTTTGGGATGTGGTACTACTTCTTACTGGAATTCTGTGAAGCTGCTTTGTGACAACATCAGTTGTGAAAAGCGCTATATAAATAAATTTGATTTGATTTGATTTGATTTGATTTAGTAGAGCAAAAATTACCACACCACTGTCTTCCTCAGGACCTCCCTGACACATGGTGTGGGTTTGAAGAAGATCTGAGGAGGTCAAAATTTTCACCCAAAAAAACACTAAGGGGTACCCCTTTGTGTTTTTTTAGACTACATTTTTGACCGTCTCAGATTTCTTCCAAACTCACGACGTTGATTGAGCAGGTCCTGACTTACACAGGGGTGTGATTATTTTCAGCCTATCTCATCCAAAAGCTGAGACATGAGGACTAACATAACCAGGATTTTCTCTCAATAGGTTTATTGGTGTTAATTATATTGGACAGAAATTTATGAGCTTGTTATACATCCAATAAAGCAAAATACAGATGCAATGTAGGTTATATTGGACTGATTAGGCTTTTCTGATCGCATCCTTCTACTCGTGTGTTTACCTAGCTTCACAGGAAGTAGGAATCCCATCATGAAATTTACAGTTATACATTTTATGCAGCACAACATGTCCCTACATCTTAGCTTTGGGATGTGGTAGGGCAAAAATTACTACACCACTCTTTTTGTCAGGACCTCCCTGACACACGGTGTGGGTTTGAAGAAGATATGAGGAGGTCACATATTTCACCCAAAAAAACACTATGGGGTACCCCTTTGTGTTTTTTAGACTAAATTTTTGACAGTCTCAGATTTCTTCAAAACTCACGACGTTGATTGAGCAGGTCCTGACTTACACAGGGGTGTGATTATTTTCAGCCTATCTCATCCAAAAGCTGAGACATGAGGACTAACAAAACCAGGATTTTCTCTCAATAGGTTTATTTGTGTTGATTATATTGGACATAAATTTATGAGCTTGTTATACATCTAATAAAGCAAAATACAGATGCAATGTAGGTTATATTGGTCTGATTAGGCTTTTCTGATCGCATCCTTCTACTCGTGTGTTTACCTAGCTTCACAGGAAGTAGGAATCCCATCATGAAATTTACAGTTATACATTTTATGCAGCACAACATGTCCCTATATCTCAGCTTTGGGATGTGGTAGAGCAAAAATTACCACACCACAGTCTTCCTCAGGACCTCCCTGACACATGGTGTGGGTTTGAAGAAGATCTGAGGAGGTCAAAATTTTCACCCAAAAAAACACTAAGGCTAATGACTAATGACCCTTTGTGTTTTTTTAGACAAAATTTTTGACCGTCTCAGATTTCTTCCAAACTCACGACGTTGATTGAGCAGGTCCTGACTTACACAGGGGTGTGATTATTTTCAGCTTATCTCATCCAAAAGCTGAGACATGAGGACTAACATAACCAGGATTTTCTCTCAATAGGTTTATTGGTGTTGATTATATTGGAATTAAATTTATGAGCTTGTTATACATCCAATAAAGCAAAATACAGATGCAATGTAGGTTATATTGGACTGACTAGGCTTTTCTGATCGCATCCTTCTACTCGTGTGTTTACCTAGCTTCACAGGAAGTAGGAATCCCATCATGAAATTTACAGTTATACATTTTATGCAGCACAACATGTTCCTATATCTCAGCTTTGGGATGTGGTACTACTTCTTACTGGAATTCTGTGAAGCTGCTTTGTGACAACATCAGTTGTGAAAAGCGCTATATAAATAAATTTGATTTGATTTGATTTGATTTGATTTAGTAGAGCAAAAATTACCACACCACTGTCTTCCTCAGGACCTCCCTGACACATGGTGTGGGTTTGAAGAAGATCTGAGGAGGTCAAAATTTTCACCCAAAAAAACACTAAGGGGTACCCCTTTGTGTTTTTTTAGACTACATTTTTGACCGTCTCAGATTTCTTCCAAACTCACGACGTTGATTGAGCAGGTCCTGACTTACACAGGGGTGTGATTATTTTCAGCCTATCTCATCCAAAAGCTGAGACATGAGGACTAACATAACCAGGATTTTCTCTCAATAGGTTTATTGGTGTTAATTATATTGGACAGAAATTTATGAGCTTGTTATACATCCAATAAAGCAAAATACAGATGCAATGTAGGTTATATTGGACTGATTAGGCTTTTCTGATCACATCCTTCTACTCGTGTGTTTACCTAGCTTCACAGGAAGTAGGAATCCCATCATGAAATTTACAGTTATACATTTTATGCAGCACAACATGTCCCTACATCTTAGCTTTGGGATGTGGTAGGGCAAAAATTACTACACCACTCTTTTTGTCAGGACCTCCCTGACACACGGTGTGGTTTTGAAGAAGATATGAGGAGGTCACATATTTCACCCAAAAAAACACTATGGTGTACCCCTTTGTGTTTTTTTAGACTAAATTTTTGACAGTCTCAGATTTCTTCAAAACTCACGACGTTGATTGAGCAGGTCCTGACTTACACAAGGGTGTGATTATTTTCAGCCTATCTCATCCAAAAGCTGAGACATGAGGACTAACAAAACCAGGATTTTCTCTCAATAGGTTTATTTGTGTTGATTATATTGGACATAAATTTATGAGCTTGTTATACATCTAATAAAGCAAAATACAGATGCAATGTAGGTTATATTGGTCTGATTAGGCTTTTCTGATCGCATCCTTCTACTCGTGTGTTTACCTAGCTTCACAGGAAGTAGGAATCCCATCATGAAATTTACAGTTATACATTTTATGCAGCACAACATGTCCCTATATCTCAGCTTTGGGATGTGGTAGAGCAAAAATTACCACACCACAGTCTTCCTCAGGACCTCCCTGACACATGGTGTGGGTTTGAAGAAGATCTGAGGAGGTCAAAATTTTCACCCAAAAAAACACTAAGGGGTACCCCTTTGTGTTTTTTTAGACAAAATTTTTGACCGTCTCAGATTTCTTCCAAACTCACGACGTTGATTGAGCAGGTCCTGACTTACACAGGGGTGTGATTATTTTCAGCTTATCTCATCCAAAAGCTGAGACATGAGGACTAACATAACCAGGATTTTCTCTCAATAGGTTTATTGGTGTTGATTATATTGGAATTAAATTTATGAGCTTGTTATACATCCAATAAAGCAAAATACAGATGCAATGTAGGTTATATTGGACTGACTAGGCTTTTCTGATCGCATCCTTCTACTCGTGTGTTTACCTAGCTTCACAGGAAGTAGGAATCCCATCATGAAATTTACAGTTATACATTTTATGCAGCACAACATGTTCCTATATCTCAGCTTTGGGATGTGGTACTACTTCTTACTGGAATTCTGTGAAGCTGCTTTGTGACAACATCAGTTGTGAAAAGCGCTATATAAATAAATTTGATTTGATTTGATTTGATTTGATTTAGTAGAGCAAAAATTACCACACCACTGTCTTCCTCAGGACCTCCCTGACACATGGTGTGGGTTTGAAGAAGATCTGAGGAGGTCAAAATTTTCACCCAAAAAAACACTAAGGGGTACCCCTTTGTGTTTTTTTAGACTACATTTTTGACCGTCTCAGATTTCTTCCAAACTCACGACGTTGATTGAGCAGGTCCTGACTTACACAGGGGTGTGATTATTTTCAGCCTATCTCATCCAAAAGCTGAGACATGAGGACTAACATAACCAGGATTTTCTCTCAATAGGTTTATTGGTGTTAATTATATTGGACAGAAATTTATGAGCTTGTTATACATCCAATAAAGCAAAATACAGATGCAATGTAGGTTATATTGGACTGATTAGGCTTTTCTGATCACATCCTTCTACTCGTGTGTTTACCTAGCTTCACAGGAAGTAGGAATCCCATCATGAAATTTACAGTTATACATTTTATGCAGCACAACATGTCCCTACATCTTAGCTTTGGGATGTGGTAGGGCAAAAATTACTACACCACTCTTTTTGTCAGGACCTCCCTGACACACGGTGTGGTTTTGAAGAAGATATGAGGAGGTCACATATTTCACCCAAAAAAACACTATGGTGTACCCCTTTGTGTTTTTTTAGACTAAATTTTTGACAGTCTCAGATTTCTTCAAAACTCACGACGTTGATTGAGCAGGTCCTGACTTACACAAGGGTGTGATTATTTTCAGCCTATCTCATCCAAAAGCTGAGACATGAGGACTAACAAAACCAGGATTTTCTCTCAATAGGTTTATTTGTGTTGATTATATTGGACATAAATTTATGAGCTTGTTATACATCTAATAAAGCAAAATACAGATGCAATGTAGGTTATATTGGACTGATTAGGCTTTTCTGATCGCATCCTTCTACTCGTGTGTTTACCTAGCTTCACAGGAAGTAGGAATCCCATCATGAAATTTACAGTTATACATTTTATGCAGCACAACATGTCCCTATATCTCTGCTTTGGGATGTGGTAAGGCAACAGTTACCACACCACTGTCTTCGTCAGGACCTCCCTGACACACGGTGTGGGTTTGAAGATGATATGAGGAGGTCACATATTTCACCCAAAAAAATACTAAGGGGTACCCCTTTGTGTTTTTTTAGACTAAATTTTTGACCTTCTCAGATTTCTTCCAAACTCACGATGTTGATTGAGCAGGTCCTGACTTACTCAGGGGTGTGATTATTTTCAGCCTATCTCATCCAAAAGCTGAGACATGAGGACTAACATAACCAGGATTTTCGCTCAATAGGTTTATTGGTGTTGAATATATTGGAATTGAATTTATGAGCTTGTTATACGTCCAATAAAGCAAAACACAGATGCAATGTAGGTTATATTGGACTGACAAGGCTTTTCTGATCACATCCTTCTACTCGTGTGTTTACCTAGCTTCACAGGAAGTAGGAATCCCATCATGAAATTTACAGTTATACATTTTATGCAGCACAACATGTCCCCATATCTCAGCTTTGGGATGTGGTAGAGCAAAAATTATTACACCACTGTGTTTGTCAGGACCTCCCTGACACAAGGTGTGGGTTTGAAGAAGATATGACGAGGTCACATATTTCACCCAAAAAAAACACTAAGGGGTACCCCTTTGTGTTTTTTTAGACTAATTTTTTGACAGTCTCATATTTCTTCCAAACTCACGACGTTGATTGAGCAGGTCCTGACTTACACAGGGGTGTGATTATTTTCAGCCTATCTCATCCAAAAGCTGAGACATGAGGACTAACATAACCAGGATTTTCTCTCAATAGGTTTATTGGTGTTGATTATATTGGAATTAAATTTATGAGCTTGTTATACATCCAATAAAGCAAAACACAGCTGCAATGTAGGTTATACTGGACTGACTAGGCTTTTCTGATCACATCCTTCTACTCATGTGTTTACCTAGCTTCACAGGAAGTAGGAATCCCATCATGAAATTTACAGTTATACAATTTATGCAGCACAACATGTCCCTATATTTCAGCTTTGGGATGTGGTAGAGCAAAAAATTACCACACCGCTGTCTTCCTCAGGACCTCCCTGACACATGGTGTGGATTTGAAGAAGATCTGAGGAGGTCACATATTTCACCCAAAAAAACACTAAGGGGTACCCCTTTGTGTTTTTTTAGACTAAATTTTTGACAGTCTCAGATTTCTTCCAAACTCACGACGTTGATTGAGCAGGTCCTGACTTACACAGGGGTGTGATTATTTTCAGCCTATCTCATCCAAAAGCTGAGACATGAGGACTAACATAACCAGGATTTTCTCTCAATAGGTTTATTGGTGTTGATTATATTGGAATTAAATTTATGAGCTTGTTATACATCCAATAAAGCAAAATACAGATGCAATGTAGGTTATATTGGACTGACTAGGTTTTTCTGATTGCATCCTTCTACTCATGTGTTTACCTAGCTTCACAGGAAGTAGGAATCCCATCATGAAATTTACAGTTATACATTTTATGCAGCACAACATGTCCCTATATCTCAGCTTTGGGATGTGGTAGAGCAAAAATTACCACACCACTGTCTTCCTCAGGACCTCCCTGACACATGGTGTGGGTTTGAAGAAGATCTGAGGATGTCAAAATTTTCACCCACTACTACATTTTTGACCGTCTAAAAACTTGTTTAGTTTATCTTTTGGTAGTTAACTCGATGGACCCTATTTATATAGCTATTTTGCTATTCCGTTTTTTTTGTCAGTGCCACTTTCAGTTGCATTTAAACAGTAATATGTGACATAGCCATATTCTATATGTTGTTTTATTTTCTAAAGAACCTTTTCTACTCAAATATGTAATCACTGACCGATAAATTAATCTTTCTATAAATTTGTCATGTTTTGACCAAAATTTTACCTAGCGCTTGCTTTTTTTTGGTCATATTTCTCAATGTATAGCCTTGAAATCATATTCCCACATTGGATATCTTGACACAGACTGTTAGTGTGAGGTGTCTGTTAGTTGAAAACATAAGCATTTTTGATGCTAATTTATTACATGTCATATTACTGTGACAAAATAAATTTGTAGCATCAGACGGACATGTTTTTCTTGATATTCTAAACTCTGGGATGTATGACTGATAAAGCTCTGGCAGTCACAGCAGGCCCAGACTTTCAGGAATTTAGTTCAGGGCAAATATAGAAAATTTCCCAACAAATAAAAAACATTTTGGTGCTTTGGCAGTTTTCTCAGATGCTGATAATATTTACAGTTATTTATTATTATTATAATCTTTTTAAAAATGATGAAATAATACTTGTTTATTTAGAATACACACAATAAAGAATTATTTAAGCTTTTTAGTTTATATTTGTTGATCTAATGCAGTATTATTTGATGTGAAACCTACAAAAACCTTGAAAAACTATAAATCAATAATAGGAATATGTTTTTGCTGATGACTCATATTTTTCTGCCCAGAGACGTTATGTGAGTCAAAATGAAAATGAAAGTAAACACTGTCTTTCTTGTCCCTTTGCAGCATCTTCATTTCTTATTATAGTGAATATCATTAGAATCTTTCATGACAAGGACATAAGACAAAAATTTTGAAGGAGCGTCTTGATTTTTAGGTGGTTTTTCACACTGGATTACTCCCAGAGTCTTCACAGCACCGCAATGAGAGTGCTATTTTCAGAATCGGTAGGATCTGCGCTTTCTAATGGTATACGGAGCTCACAGATGCATTCAGACATTCAAGACTTACAAAGCTGATTATATAAGTTGTGTTTTTCACCCCGCAAAATGCGGGATTGGGTTAATGCTCCCTATGTGAGCCTTGGTTCCTCCCAAGGTTTCTTCCTCAGCTGAAGGAGATTTTCCTTGCCACTGTCACCCCTGGCTTGCTCACTTGAGGGTTTTTACATTTTTTTTACATTTCATGTCAAATCTTTGTCTTACTGGAATTCTGTGAAGCTGCTTTGTGACAACATCAGTTGTAAAAAGCGCTATACAAATAAATTTGATTTGATTTGATGTAAATTCTACATTCATATTCATCCATCCATCCATCCATTATCCACCGCTTATCCGGATCCGGGTCGCGGGGGAAGCAGTCGGAGCAAAGAAACCCAGACCTCCCTCTCCCCAGCCACCGACGCCAGCTCCTCCGGGGGTATACCGAGGCGTTCCCAGGCCAGTCGAGACATATAGTCTCTCCAGCGTGTTCTTGGTCTGCCCCGGGGCCTCCTCCCCGTTGGACATGCCCGGAACACCTCTCCAGGAAGGCGTCCAGGAGGCATCCGAACCAGATGCCCGAACCATCTCAACTGGCTCCTCTCGACGTGGAGGAGCAGCGGCTCCACTCCGAGTCTCTCCCGGATGTCCGAGCTCCTAACCCTGTCTCTAAGGGAGAGTCCAGACATCCTGCGGAGAAAACTCATTTCAGCCGCTTGTACCCGCGATCTCGTTCTTTCGGTCACTACCCAAAGCTCGTGACCATAGGTGAGGGTTGGGACGTAGATTGACCGGTAAATCGAGAGCTTTGCTTTTCTGCTCAGCTCTTTCTTCACCACAACGGACCGGTACAGAGCCCGCATTACTGCTGACGCTGCACCGATCCGCCTGTCAATCTCACGCTCCATCTTTCCCTCACTCGTGAACAAGACCCCGAGGTATTTAAACTCCTCCACTTGAGGCAGGATCTCACTTCCAACCTGGAGAGAGCACTCCACCCTTTTCCGACTGAGTACCATGGACTCGGACTTGGAGGTACTGATCCTCATCCCTACCGCTTCACACTCGGCTGCAAACTGGTCCAGCAAGAGCTGGAGGTCCCGGCTCGATGAAGCCAACAAGACCACATCATCTGCAAAAAGCAGACATGGGATCCTGAGACCACCAAACCGGACACCCTCCGCCACTTGGCTACGCCGAGAAATTCTGTCCATAAAAATTGTGAACAGAACCGGTGACAACGGGCAGCCCTGACGGAGTCCAACTCCGACTGGAAACCAGTCGGACTTACTGCCAGCCATACGAACCAGACTCCTGCTCTGTTTGTACAGGGACTGGATAGCTCGTAACAAAGAGCCCAGTACCCCATACTCCCTGAGCACCCCCCACAGAATACCCCGAGGGACACGGTCGAATGCCTTCTCCAGATCCACAAAACACATGTAGACTGGTTGAGCAAACTCCCATGCACCCTCCAGGATCCTAGCGAGGGTAAAGAGCTGGTCCTGTGTTCCACGACCGGGGCGGAATCCGCATTGTTCCTCCTGGATCCGAGGTTCAACTATCGGTCGGACTCTCTTCTCCAGTACCCCCGCATAGACCTTACCGGGGAGGCTGAGGAGTGTGATCCCCCTATAGTTGGAACACACCCTCCGATCCCCCTTTTTAAAAAGGGGAACCACCACCCCAGTCTGCCAGTCCAGAGGCACTGCCCCCGATGTCCACGCGATGTTGCAAAGACGTGTCAACCAGGACAGCCCCACAACATCCAGAGCCTTGAGGAACCCGGGGTGAACCTCATCCACCCCCGGGGCCCTACCACCAAGGAGTTTCCCTACCACCTTGGCCACTTCAGCCCCAGTGATAGACGAGCCCCCCCCGGGGTCCCCAAGCTCTGCTTCCTCTGCGGAAGACGTGCCGGTGGGATTGAGAAGATCCTCGAAGTATTCCTTCCACCGTCTGGTGACGTCCCCAGTCGAGGTCAACAGTTCCCCACCCCCACCATATACAGTGTTGGTGGAAAACTGCTTTCCCCTCCTGAGTCGCCTGACGGTTTGCCAGAAACTTCTCGGAGCCGACCGAAAGTCGTTTTCCATGTTCTCACCGAACTCCTCCCACACCCGAGTTTTTGCCTCAGCGACTGCCGAGGCTGCGAGCCGCTTGGCTCCTCGGTATCTGTCGGCTGCCTCCGGAGTCCCCTGAGCCAACCAGGCTCGATAGGACTCTTTCTTCAGCTTGACAGCCCCCCTCACCCGGGGTGTCCACCACCGAGTGCGGGGATTGCCACCCCGACAGGCACCGACAACCTTGCAGCCACAGCTCCGTTCAGCCGCCTCAACAATGGAGGTCCGGAACATGGCCCACTCGGACTCAATGTTACCAGCCTCCCCCGGGATGCAGTCGAAGCTCTGCCGGATGTGGGAGTTGAAGATCTTTCTGACAGGTTCCTCTGCCAAACGTTCCCAGCAAACCCTCAACACACGTTTGGGCCTGCCAGGTCTGTCCGGCATCCTCCCCCGCCATCTGATCCAACACACCACAAGGTAGTGATCAGTTGACAGCTCAGCGCCTCTCTTCACCCGAGTGTCCAGAACATATGGCCGCAGGTCAGATGATACGACTATAAAATCGATCATCGAAATGCGGCCTAGGGTGTCCTGATGCCAGGTGTACTTGTGGACACCCTTATGTTCGAACATGGTGTTCGTAATGGACAAACTGTGACGAGCACAGAAATCCAATAACTGAACACCACTCGGGTTCAGATCAGCGGGGCCGTTCCTCCCAATCACGCCCCTCCAGGTCTCACTGTCATTACCTACGTGAGCATTGAAGTCCCCCAGCAGAACAATGGAGTCCCCAGAATGAGTGTTCTCCAGCACTCCCTCTAGGGTCCCCAAGAAGGCATGGTACTCTGAACTGCTGTTCGGTGCATAAGCACAAACAACAGTCAGAGCTCTTTCCCCAACCCGAAGGCGCAGGGAAATTACCCTCTCGTCCACTGGGGTAAACCCCAACGTACAGGCGCTAAGCCGGGGGGCTATGAGTAAGCCCACACCTGCCTTACGCCTCTCACCCTGGGCAACTCCAGAGTGAAAGAGCATCCAGCCCCTCTCGAGGAGATTGGTTCCAGAGCCCATACTGTGTGTCGAGGTGAGCCCAACTATATCTAGTCGGTACCTCTCAACCTCGCGCACCAGCTCAGGCTCTTTTCCCACCAGAGAGGTTACGTTCCATGTTCCAAAAGCCAGTTTCAGTAACCGAGGATCGGAACGCCAGGGCCCCCGACCCCGACCACCACCCGATCCACAATGCACCAGACCCGGATTACTACCTCTCCCACAGGTGGTGGGCCCATGGGAGAGTGGACCCATGTATCCCCTTCGGGCTAAGCCCGGCCGGACTCCATAGGTGAAAGTCCGGCCACCAGGCGCTCGCCAAGGAGCCCCTCCCCCAGGCCTGGCTCCAGGGTGAGGCCCCGGTAACCCTGCTCCGGGCAAGGGAGGCTGTGTCCTCGTTGTCTTTTTCATCTGTGTCTTTATGGATCACTCTTTGTCTGGCCCATCACCTAGGACCAATTTGCCTTGGGAGACCCTACCAGGGGCTATTGCCCCCGACAACATAGCTCCTAGGCTCACGCAGGCACGCAAACCCCTCCACCACGTTAAGGTGGTGATCCAAGGAGGAGTATTCATATTCATATTCAATGATGGCCTTTTTTAAAATTTAACATTAAATATTTTTGAACATTATTTTTATGCAAGTAAAAAAAATACATTCTCAGATATAAAAAAAATGGAAGACCCTTAAAATAAACCTGAAATGTTTTAAAATATTAATTTGGAATAAAATGTTTGAATAATAAAACTAATGCTGATCTTGTTTTAATTCACTGTTTTTAAAAGGTCAAATACTATTTTATTAATGGACAGATGATTTGTGTCTATTAAATGTATACATTTTATTTTTTATGGAAATGTCAATTGTGATTTAACCCACTAAGTTCTCTATTTTCCTATTTTTTGGTCAGTATTTTAAGGCCTGTGTTCAGGATTCAGGTAAGTTCTTAAATATTTTATTATTCATTCATTCATTCATTCATTCATCGTCTGTAACCCTTATCCAGTTCAGGGTCGCGGTGGGTCCAGAGCCTACCTGGAATCATTGGCGGGAATACACCCTGGAGGGGGCGCCAATCCTTCACAGGGCAACACGCACACACATTCACTCACACACTCACACCTACGGACACTTTTTGAGTCATATGTTATTATTATTATTTAAAAAATAATATGTCCATTGTGTTTTAATTTAATGTGTTTATGACCAAATGCCATTAAATCCTACAGAAAATATTCCAGTATTTATCATAAATAATTCCCAGAAGAGTAGAAAACTCTTAATGCAGCAAAGTGGGATGATAATAAAACAATAGTAAAAAGCTGTCTACGGTTTAAATAATCTCCAGCTGCTGGACACGGTCCAGGGAGTCGAGGCAGGACATGAGTAAGTCTTCTCTGAGCAGCACTCTCCCTCTGTTTTCATACACAAGCACAGTGTCTGACTCATCCAGCAGAAATGGAGCACCTGTCTCCACATATGCTCGCTAAACAAGGACAACAGTCTCAGTTAAACACACTTGTTTCAGGTTGATGCTGAAAAACACTCCTGTTATAATACACATTCATTTCATGTCAATTTTAATTTGGAACTTGGGCAGCACAGTGGAGCAGCAGGTAGTGTCGTGGTCTCACAGCTCCAGAGTCCTGGGGACGTGGGTTCGAACGCCCCAGCCCCCGGTGACCGTCTGTGAGGAGTTTGGTGTGTTCTCCCCATGTCCGTGTGTTGCACACCTTCAGGGTGAGCCCGGACCCTGCTCCCAATGATTCTGGGTAGGCTCCGGTTGCACCACAACCCTGAACTGGATAAGCGCTTACAGACAATGAATTAATGAATAAATGTAACATTTTTGAAACTCAATTTAATTTTCTGTAACTGCTTTTTGTCCTGTTCAAAGTCAGTTAGGCACAAGGCAGGAACACACCCCAAATAGGGCACCTGTCTTTTGCACTCACATATGGACAGCCAATCCACCTACCAACATGTATTTTTAGAGTGTAAGGGGAAAGCCACACAAACTCAGGGAGAACACACTAGACTCCTCACAAAGTGACCTGAGGCACAGGTTCAAAGTCATGGCTCCAGCAATTCTACCTGTTGTTCCACAGTGTTGCCACATGGGCTAATAACGTTTATTATGAAACAATCTGATGAGAGGCTTTTTAACAATAAAATAACATACTGCTTTAAATGCCCTACAGTACTCATCCATTACATTTAACTTTGCATAATTGTCATTTAAATACATGACCATACCTAAAAATGACCTGATCTTCTTTGCACATGGTGACTTTTTGTCATCCTCCATGAGGTCTGTCGCCTGGATGTCACTGATGACTTTGACCTTCTCTAGATCAGTTTGAAAACGTTCCTCACATATGATGTGGCCAAGAAACTTCACAGACCTCTGAAGGAAGGAGCATTTTTTAAGTGAGAGTTTAAGATTGTGTTCTGCAAGTCGGGAGAACACCATCTCCATCCTCAGAAGGGTGACCTCTTCAGTAGGAGTGAATACCAGAAGATCATCCAAGTAGCAAAGTAGGCTTGAAAAGGTCTGGCCACCAAATATAGACATTATCATATGCATGAACGTGGCAGGACATAAACCCCGAGGAAGACGAGTATATTTATAAAGCCCAAAGTGCAGACTGGCTAGTTTCCCTGGTGCTCAGGGGAAAGACTTGTCCTCTCAGTGCAACTGTGAGGAGCAGTGACCAGCTGAATGGCACTGAAACAAAATTTCTTCTCACGGCAGTGAGAAAGAGCAGAATGAGCGACATTATTGCGGATAGAGCAAGGTGTGTTGTCAAAGCCTTCAATTCTGGGCAGCTTATTAGAAGTTCCCCTAAAAAAGCCAGACTGGGCTGCTCCAGCATCACTCAGCAATATTTTCTCCAAAATCTCCACAACACGAGCTAAACTACTACGGTCAGAGCTAGATGGAAGCTGCGCAACTTGACTGCTGGAAGTAGCAACTGGGCTAAGACACACCTCTGCTTTGTTCACAGTGATTCCGCTTTTTTATATTTTTTTTTGCAGTGTACACAGGAGCAGAGAATGTGAAGCTTGTTTCAGCATGATACTCACTCAACACTTCCTGTACCTCATTCACTGACCACTTATCAATTGGCTTGGATCTAAATGTAAGGGCCAGGTCTTTGCTTGGGCAGTTTCTAATGAACATACGTGTCACTTCCATCACAGGCTTGTCTAGTGACCTACCCTGTTCATTTAGACATTCTGCAGCAGTAACAGCAGCTTCGTTAAGTCTTAACCAATAATCACAGGGATCTTCCTTGTCCTTAGGCAATGTTGTGTAAAAGTCAGCTAGGGGAACAGAAGAATACTTAGTACAGCTGAAGTGTTTCCTCAGAAGGCTATAAATTATGTGTGGGTGGTTCTGAATGTCAAGATTACTATTTCGAATTCCAAATCTCACAACATCTTTTGCTTTTCCTCACAAATGCACAAAGATCTCCTCAACCTGCTCCTCAAATCTGAGATTCATCCTTTTTATAAAAGTTCTCATAAGGTCCTCCCATTCATGTATAGAGACTGTGTCTGAGCCATCCCCTTTAAAGGCTGGAGGTTCTTTAACTTTCCTTAGTGTGACCAACTGAACCTGTGACAGAATGACAACTTGACTGTTTATGGACTGAGACTTATGACTAATGTCAGCTTGGGTATTTGCTACATGAGAAGCTAGTGGGCTGGATGACGAAATATGAGCTAAGATGCTAACTGCTAACTGTTGGCTAATCTGTTGTACTATGCTGCTCATTTGATCAACCAAACTAGATGGATCATGTGTGCAATTCGGCATAGATGCAGTGACAGGATGTAAGTTTGAGAGACACCAATTTGGTGAGATGCAGGAAGTATACCTTCACTGTCTGCCACAGGCACTTCTTCAAGATCGGGTGGATCAATATTACTAACTGAGCCATCAACAGAAAATGGTATGGGTGTAAATGTGCCTCTTCCCCTACCAACTGATGGCCTAGGACTGTCCAAATCAGAGTGTTTACTCTGACTGCAATATGTCTTTCTGCCTTAGGGTAAAATATAGTAATAACAGAAGCTAAGTGAAACACACACAAAAACAAGCAACAATTAAAAAAAAAAGTAACTGACAGATTGCAGAGGGGCTCAAACTTGGCTTGGTAAATGGAACAATGGTAGGACGACCTTCAGTTCCTGACAGATATCCAGTTTTGGAGTTTAGATGCCCCCGGGGTAAAAAAAAAGGGCAAATTCTATCCCAATCCCCGTTCCATTCCCATACACACACACGCATACACACACACACACACACAAATCCAATTTTATTGGATTTTGAAGGGCTATGTTCTGGTCTATGGCAACACTGGGATCTGTCTCAAAGATTGATTCCAACCTGTAGAACCAGCTGAACCCAGTTTTGGAGTTCAGATGACCTCTGGTGTAAAAAAAAGGGCCAATTCCACCTCAATCCCTGTCCCATTCTCTCTCTCTCTCTCTCTCTCTCTCTCTCTCTCTCTCTCACACACACACACACACACACACACACACACACATACATATAAACCCCTCACTTCAACCATCACTGAACTGCTGAAAAAAGCCCTTTTTTAATTCAGAACTTTTTGTTCTATTTCATTCTGAAGGAAATGTAACCTCTCTTAATGTATATATAGAAGTAGACACACATAATTAAATAAAACATTAGTAACTTAATATATCTTTAAACATATTATACATGTTTACAAAAAGAGGAGGATCTGGAAAGTTAATTTCACTATGGGTTTGTATTGACACTGTATTGTTTAGCAGTATGCTATTAAAATAATGCACATAATTTACCAATGTGAATGAATTACGCCTCAGTATGTGTCACACACATAGTGTGAGAGAATAGTGATGTTTGTTTGATATAAAATTATGAAATTTGTTTACAGACTCACATTTTTATAACGTCTCTTCCTTACACATGTAAACAATCGTACACACACAAAAACCTGTGTATTTGTGTGTGTACGATTGTTTACATGTGTAAGGAAGAGACGTTATAAAAAATAACTAAATACTCTATAAAGGACTTAAATCCAGGATAATAAGTCTGAATTAATGAAGACACGGCCCCTGTGCATAACTCATACGGGAGCTGGCAACGCCAGCCATGGAGCTTTCCCATTGGAGCCGGTTTGTAACGGTCTCTTTTAAATATCATTTGATTAGAATACAACATTTTACATGTGTTTAATGAATATATTTTTTGTTAAATATTGGTTTTAATCATAACATAAATGTGTCGCTTTGTCAGTTAGCAAAGTTACATCCAGTCAGTAATGTTAAGCTACAACCCGGTCTCACACCTACTCATGATATAGTAGTCTGCAATTCGTGACATATCGCATATTTTCAGCATGAATTGCAGTCTCCTATATATGTGACTATATCACGAGTAGGTGTGAGACCGGGTTGTAAGCTATCACTACCTCAGGATGTAAAGGTCTTCCATGTGTCTTAGCAAATTACAAATTATTAAAATAACTGTTTTACAGTTACTGAAAGAAAGACATCTATGAAGAAAGGTACTGCTTAAATTTTAATTGTTAATATTTTTCCTTTTGAAAAAGATACCCCCAGCTTCTTTTTCCCCTTCCATTAACTCTTTCTATACCTTTTGGAACGGAATTAAAATTATTTTCTTAGGAAACACCCTTTAATTCAAAAAACAAAAAAAATCTTTCATTTTTTTTTACAAGTCTGTGCCTGAAGAAGGTCTATATTCTGTAAAACAGAAATGTTGCAACAACAGACTTGTACCCAATTTAAAAATGTTTCAGAACAGAAGGAATGATAATTTTCAGTTTAAGAGACAGGAAGCTCGATTCTGGAGGAGGTCTTTTGAGAATGAGCCCCGGTCCCACTGGATCAGACCCGACGTGCAGTCTTTCCGGGCTGACAGTGGACCCAGACACAGGTCACAGTGTAGGAGACCTGAGGTCCGTGACTATTGGCCTGTGCTTCCTGAGGTCACAAGGGTTCGGGGACCTTTAAATAAACACAAAACAACTCACATTTTCCGAAACATGGGAATATAGTACATTTTTCTAAAAACCACATGCCACACCTGTGAAACAGAAAACAAAACAAAGAAACAAACGCAAAAATAAGAAACACAACAAAAAGATTTTCTGGTCTGGTGAGGACTATTTAATCTGATGCAGTCTCACTACCACATGGAGAAGGATGCGGCTAACACTAATCTGGAGCCCCCAACCTTCTCCAGACTGAGGACTTACCTCTCAAAGGTGGTGAAACCTGCAAATGCAACACCCCAGACCAGAACTTTATTAGAGGGGAATACTAAAAACTGGGCCTACACCACACGGCTCATACTTACAGATCACTATTTAGCACATATCAGCCAGGAAACTGCAGAGTTGAAAAAAATGGGGGTGCAGGACGGGAAAGAGGCACTAGAGGTCGCCACTAGATTGTACCAAAAGAGATACCCGAAGAAATACATGGGGAGTGCAGTTAATAATGTGGAAAAAATTCTTTCCACACTAAAAAGCACATAGGAAGTTGTAGAGGAGAACCAAAATGAGGTGAATTCTACTCTAGTGGCAGAGATTTCTCTAAATGAGGAGGAATTTCCACCTTTACCCCAATGTGTGGGTACTCCCTTGCAACAGTCCATGGGGTCCTCTCACCCCTTTCTCTATTGCACTGCCACCTCGTCCACCCAGGAAACAGCCTAGACAAAAAATTGTTAGACGAGTGCCTGCAATTAAAAATCCAGCAGTCGTACACACGGAGGACTGTTTGGATTTACTTCCAATTTTACCCTGTGCTGACACATAAGAGACGAGGAACCGGCTGCTTATTGAGGAGCCATGGTGGGAGTCCTTGTGTGTGTCACCAGCAATAGTGGAGGTGCATGCAGAGAGCAGCACTACCACACACACCCAGGGAGCCGATGTGGACCCTCGGGTGATATTGCTGGAGGACTCTGATTCCGCATTAAGCGCAGAAATACCTTTCACTCCAATGGGGAGGACTAGGGGAAACCAGCTGGGTGAAGTTATTTCACCAGTAGACCCTTTGAGCAGTGTTCCCAGGGAGGAACGGGAGGTGAGTCTCTTGCCTGACCCCCACATTGAACCGGTGGTCTTGCATAAAAATACAGCAAGCACCTTGGGGACTCCAACTTAGCGAGAATCACAGGACACACCTATAAGGATGTGCAGATAGATAGCTACCCAGGGGCTACATTTAGACGTGCAGAGAGCATCATTCTCAGGGCTAAGGAGCATACAAAGGTGAAAACAGTAATCCTTTCTTTTGGTATCAATCATCAAAACCAAAAATGTAAGGAGACCGCCATCAAACAAATTCAGCGGGCTCTAAAGGCAGCAGAGGAGAGATTTCCTGATCCAGCCATCTGGATCCCGCTGATTAATTTTTCCAGGGCCCTGAAAGCGGAAGAACAAATGAATTTAAAAGGCATAAATAAACACATTAAGAAAAACATGCCTCTCCTTCCACTAACCCTTCCAGCCACTCAGTTCAGTGTAACAAAGGACAGGATACACTGGACACCAGACTGCGGCAAGGCAATACTTGAGCACCGGGGGAAACACTTAAACTTCCCAGCCCTGTGAACCTGAAACCGGGTCTACACAGAAGGGATGAAGTGCTGAATCTTTCTAGGCATTTCACCCCTACAAAAAGTCAACTTAGACTATTAAACAAGGACTTAACATTCATCACCACACCGAAAATAGACCTTGACATGAAAAAGCAATAAGCTGTGGACATACATCAATATCACAGGAGACTGTTGCTGACCACTTATTATAGATTTGACAGAAAGTCCGAGCCCCTTCCTTTTACCCCCAAATCCACATGGACACCCAAATTATCTCAGATACCAAACACAGTCCGAAAAATGATCAAAGCGGATAATTATGCAATTAGGGGTTTACCTTGGAACCATAGAGAAACTCCGAACCTGGACAGGGAGGAACAGCGGGCTCTGGGACAACTGCACCGTGACAAGTCCATTGTCATCAAACCTGCTGACAAGGGGAGTGTCATAGTGATCATGGACAGGGATGCCTATGTGAGGGAAGCAGAAAGACAGTTGTTCCAGGAGAGTTATTATAAAAAACTCCCTGAACCCATCTTTCTAAAGACTGTGCCAGAAATCCACAGCATCCTCACAGAATTACGGGAAAGGGTATGTATATATATATATGTATATAAAAAAAACAGGAGACTTATCTGAGGGGTCCTGACAGTCCATGTCAGAGGTTCTTTTATCTCCTCCCCAAAATCCACAAGGACCCTCAGTCCTGGAGTGTCCATTTTGAAATGCCACCGGGCCGTCCGATCGTCTCCGACTGTGGCAGACCTACATTTTCTGAATCCGATTAGTACCAGACACCCGAGCTATATCAAGGACACCTATGATTTCATAGAAAAAATTAGGAACATCCATCTCCCACCTGACTGCTTCCTGTTCACCATTGACATAGATAGTCTCTATACAAATATAGACAGACTCCAGCGGGACTGGAAGCATTAACGGAATGGTTCTCTCGGTTCCCTGACAAAACCAGACCAGATAACATTCTATTAAAATTACTAGAAATTAACCTTACTAAAATGAATTTGAATTTGACTCTAAACTTTACCTCCAGTGCGATGGGGAAAAGTTTCTTTAGTAGTGTTCGTTACTTTTCTAGTCTTCACTGTTTAGATTTTGTCATGAGTTTCTGTTAGTCTCGATTGGTTCTTTAGTTTTCTTTTGTTTCAATAAATCTGTTATTGCAATTGTGTCCACCTCCATCATTCCACCCACCATTACATATTTACACCTTTCAATCATGTTGTTATTCACCTTCTTTGTAAAAAACACACCAAACACAGTCCTGACACCTTTCAAACATCACTATGCCTCACTTTCTTTATATGAAACACACAACCTATGGCCTTTACTCCTTTTACTCCATACATAATCATCTGTACTAATATATTTTTTCAGAAATGATTAGCTGTTACCTGTTCAGGAGACAATTAACCAGCTCTAGCTGTTCTGTAGTGTTGCTGCTTCTAATCTGCCTCCACATTTCAAACACAAGGCCAATATTTCCTCTAATTCGGTATTATTTAATTCCTTGTAAACACTATATTATGCACCTCACCATTCTCCTTAGTGTACTTTCTGTGCTCATGCAGCATACAGCACTTTTTTACACATTCTGGGAATTCCCCAAGGTCTATAATTTTCAGTCAAAAGTCACTTCTACTTTGTCCAAAATCTTGGAGATCTCAATCCCAATGTTACCTCAACTCTTTCTTGTGAATGATGACTCTTACTGTAATCTGAACTGTGCAGAGAGAAGAATGTGGATGTGTTGGCAACCTCCACACTCTCTGAGACAGAGACAGTGGATTCTTTTTTGTATTTATGTTATCAATCTGGAATTTGCAACTGCTTGCATTCAAGTTGCCACGAAAAGGACATTATTGACTTGGGAGAATGCTGCTGTGAAATATAAAATGTTCTGATGTAGAACACTATGTTTACTTCCACGTACTGTCTTTTATATTATTTTGTTTTCAATAAGCGGGCCATGGGGTAGGGGTGCCATGGTAGGGTGTGGGGCGGAGTTGTGGGTGGAGCATATAATTAATCTCATTCTTTTTACTTTTCTATAATGTATCTCTTTTTATATTGTTAATAACGAGAATAAATAAAAAAATAGATAAAAAAAAACAAGTATGAAGGAACACTGTGATCAAAGGGAGACGAGATGTGTTTGATCCATCTTCATTTATTAACGTACAATTATTAAAAATAATAATCATAAAAAACACTGGAAGCTCTCAAGATTATTTACAGACAACCAGCCACAAAACAGGGCTTTAAAAATGAACGCAGACCACAAACAAAAAAACAGTAAAATATTTCCCCCTCTCAGATGCTGACATCATCATCATCCCCCTCATCATTACTCTGCCCACAGTGGGGCGCTACACCCCACTCATCCTCAGATTATTATCATCATTAAACAAAGTGGGGCTACTCCCAGAATCAGGAACCAACACCACTAACAAACAATAAACAACAAACAGATGAGTGAAGAGAGGAGTTTTGATTTGTTTCCAGGAAATGGGGGGTATCGTACCACACTGAGCTCCCTCCCTCAACACACACTATTATTATTATTATTATTACATTTTGATTATATTTGTTGTTGTTTTGATGACTCCACTCTTGCAAATCCTCTGATCCTCAAACTGACCCTTCACTCACTGCCCGATATACCCCCCAAAATTGACAGGAGGCGCCGTAACAGATCATCAGTTACTCTCATCCCTTGCAGTGGTTGTAATCTTGTGGTTGATGGGTGCACAACTTGAAGTTTCTGTTTTGAGCTCAAGCCTTTGATCAGTCACTGGGGTCACGCTCCTGCTACTGACCTCCAGTTTACTCTTGTGTGTGTTTACTAGTATGTTTGCGTACCTGTGTGTGTGTGTACCTCTGTATGTGTGTGCGTACCTGTGTGTGTGTGTGTGTGTGTGTATGTATATATATATATATATATATATATATATATATATATATATATATATATATATATATGTGTGTGTGTGTGTGTGTGTGTGTGTGTGTGTGTGTGTGTGTACCTGTTTGTGTGTGTGTGTGTGTGTGTGTGTGCATGTGTATGTACCTGTGTGTATATCTGTGTATGTGTTCACTTGTGTACATGTGTGTGGGGCTCCATTGTAAAAATAACATATTAATAATAGATTAATATTATTGAAAAAAAATAATGAAAATGTAATGCTGCTCCTCGGCAGAGGTGAATGGCTGAATGGGTGAACGTGTGAATGGAGATGTCCACATGAGCACAGGGGGGGAGGTGCAGTGACAAAAGAGCAAGAGTCTCCGTTTCTTTACAGATATGTGTCCTAACTCCAGATGTTTGGGATCAGCTACAAAAAAGAGACAAACACAGGGTCAGATCCAACACACACAAAAAAAAAAAAAAAAAAAAAAGCAACATAAACAACACCAACAAAAAAAACAACAACAACATTAACAACAAAACACACACATCCCCATTACAGACGAGTTCAGAGAGAGAGAGAGAGAGAGAGAGAGAGAGAGAGAGAAAAGAAGGGAGAGAGAGACAAATAGAGAGAGAGAGACAGACAGAGAGAGAAAAGGAGGGAGAGACAGAAAGAGAGAGAGAGACAGACAGAGAGAAAAAAGGACGGTGAGACAGAGAGAGACAGAGAGAGAGAGAGAGAGAGAGAGAGAAGGAGGGAGAGACAGAGAGAGAGAATGGGGGGAGGGGTAGAGGAGGGTGGTCTCATACTTGGTGCTGATGCTGTGTTTGGAGTCATTCGGCTCCTGTGGCCAGTGGTGGGCACTTTGATTGTCTGCCTCATTCACAGACTCCGCCTAAGAAACAGAACACACAGTTATACACACACACACACACACACACACACACACACGAAGGGAGAATGTGGGTGGAGGTGAGGTATGGGGAAGGCAATGCAGGGGCATCTGTGTGTGCATGTGTATGTCTATGTGTGTGTGTGTGTGTGTGTGCTTTTGAGGACTCACCCCTGATCTCCGGATGCTGCCGCGGGGTTTGGGGACGGGCCGTCCTCCCTGGCCGTGGATCCCCTCTGATCCCCCGTAGCCTGGTCTGTTCCTCTGGGCCTGCAGCGCCAGCTGATATGCCACTTCAAACGCCTGACCCAGGGTCAGGATAATCTCATACGTCAGGTTCTGAGAAAAACACACATTTATACACAAACACACACACGCGTTAATAAAGTTAAGATATTAATAATACATTCGGAGTTGGTGCTAAATTACACAAATGTTCTTTTAAAAGAAAACTTCCTTCTCTCTCTTAATTCTCAGCTTTTTAAAGAGTAAGTTTTATTGGTTTATGGGTTATGGCCAAACAAGTGTGTTTCAGTGTGTGTGTGTGTGTGTCTCACCAGGTCCACAGTGCTGAAGACGTGGCAGTAGTGGTGGGACGTCTGCAGGTCTTTAGTGATGTAAGCAAAAGTACAGAGGTCCTCAGGGTCCTGAGCAGCACACGATATATTTCTGATTTCATGTTCCGCTATAATGTTCTGCATACACACACACAAACACACACACACACACACACACACAGAGTCATGTGTTACAGACCCAGCACTGCAGAGTAATTCCAGTGTACCTATTCCATAAAAGGGTTGTTATTATTATAATTGTGTTGTTGTTGTTATTGTCATTGTTTACTTTGTTGGCAGCATCTATGAACTTCACTCCTTTATACGTGATGGACAGAACAATGGTGGGAACCTTCCTCATCTGTTCTGTGGACCTCTGCAGAGACAGAGAGAGAGTCACTGGTAAAGTGTGATATAAAGCGAATGCAGATTTGACTGATGCAGGAACGGTTCTGTGTTCTACACGTCTAGAACCCATGTGGAGAACAGCAGCAGTGGAAAAAAAAAATACTCACCCTCATTTTGGAGCAGGCGTCCTGCGTTGACTCAATCCCCCTCAGATCCTTAATCAGCATAGAGCCCAAATACTACAGGGGCACAGAGAGACATCACATTACAGCTGTACACAACAAGACAAGACAGTCTTTTATTATTCCACAGGGGGAGATTTGCATTGTTACAGCAGCACCAAATCTGTACTGACTCTATACTGATTATGCAGTGACTCTATACTGAGACTGTACTGAGTCTGCACTGACTTTATATTGACTCTGTACTGACTCTGACTCTACTGACTATGAATCTGCTCTAACTCTGAGTGTGAGACTGTACTGACTCTGACCCTGCACCGATTCTGACTCTGTACTGACTCTGACTACAGGGGCACAGAGAGACATCACATTACAGCTGTACACAACAAGACAAGACAGTCTTTTATTATTCCATAGGGGGAGATTTGCATTGTTACAGCAGCACCAAATCTGTACTGACTCTATACTGATTATGCAGTGACTCTATACTGAGACT
Source organism: Hoplias malabaricus (assembly GCF_029633855.1). Taxonomy (NCBI): domain Eukaryota; kingdom Metazoa; phylum Chordata; class Actinopteri; order Characiformes; family Erythrinidae; genus Hoplias; species Hoplias malabaricus. Next base: position 59,844,528 of record NC_089804.1, on the reverse strand, counting down.
GTACTGAGTCTGCACTGACTTTATATTGACTCTGTACTGACTCTGACTCTACTGACTATGAATCTGCTCTGAGTGTGAGACTGTACTGACTCTGACCCTGCACCGATTCTGACTCTGTACTGACTATGAATCTGAATCTGTGCTGTAACACTGACTCTCTACTGACTCTGACTGCAACTCTGTGCAGCCAGAGAGTCTTACGCTGGCCTCGTAGCAGCAGGACTCAAAGATGAGTTTCTCAGGCTGGTGGTGCCAGTTCTGAATGGGAGCATATGGCGCAGCCAGACTCGGGGGACGAAGTGTTAACTTCGTCTCTGGAGGACGATCCTCATACCGCTCCTCCTGAGAAAGAGAGAGAGAGAGATAAGAAGAACAGTAAGAACAGCGTGTGTGTGTGTGTGTGTGTGTGTCAATCAATCAATCAATCAATCAAATTTTATTTATATAGCGCTTTTCACAACAAAAAGTCGTCACAAAGCAGCTTTACAGAGATCCGGGTCCAAGCCTCCTATGAGCAAGCCAGGGGCAACAGTGGCAAGGAAAAACTCCCTCAGCACACGAGGAAGAAACCTTGGAAGGAACCAAGACTCATACGGGGAACCCATCCTCCTCGGGTCGACACCGGAGACACAACAGAGAACAGAAGTAAAAGTGAAATGACCGATGAAGGGGTTATAGTAATATAAATGTAGTATGTTAGTGATGATGGAGAAGCAGAAATGAAAATGGTGAGGATGATGATATTAGTGATGTATGAGTCTGATGAAGGAGGAGATGATCAGGGATTCAGTGTGAGTTAAAATTAGGTGCAGAGTTAATCTGAGATAAAACAGCATGGCCAAGCATGATAGTGTAGATGAGACAAGGCCAGGATCTTGTACAGGACACGGGCTGGATCAGGGCAACACCTGGAGAGCAGCAGAACATCTCAAAGCACAAGAGAGAGACGGGAGAAAGAAAGCCAGACAAAGGGAACAAATAAAAATACAGAGGTTAGTAGGGTCATGGTAAAGAACGGGGAAATTTGTCCTGCGAAAAAAGCTTCCACTGGTCAGGCAAGAGAACCCAGCGACAGACAGCGTGTTGGCGGTTACTACAAAGCTAACTAAGAATGCTGTAGCTATGGTGATATGACAGGGTTAACACAGAACAATGATAATATGAAAACCAGCCCGAACACCAATATAGAAGGAGTAACCTGAGAGTGAATGATTAACCAAAAGCTTGTTTGAAAAGGTAGGTTTTTAATCTAGATTTAAAGATTGAGAGTGTGTCTGAGCCCCGAACAGTAACCGGAAGGCTATTCCAGAGTTGAGGAGCTTTGTGAAAAAAGGCTCTTCCTCCTGCTGTGTTTTTCTTAATGCGAGGAACAAAGAGTAGATGGGCATCCTGTGAACGAAGTGTACGTGACGGGCGATAAGGTATGAGAAGTTCAGTAAGATACTGCGGGCCTAAACCATTTAGAGATTTATAAGCTAAGAGGAGTATTTTATAGTCAATGCGAAATTTTACAGGTAGCCAGTGTAGGGACGAGAGAACTGGGGTGATATGTTCGAATTTTCTAGCTCTAGTGAGCACCCTGGCTGCTGCATTTTGAACTAACTGAAGCTTGTGTAACGCTTTGCACGAGCTCCCTGCCAGGAGCGCATTGCAGTAGTCTAGACGTGAAGTTATAAAAGCATGCACTAGTTTCTCTGCATCTTTTAATGATAAAATATGCCGAATTTTGGCAATATTGCGTAGGTGGAAGAAGGCGGTTTTGACTGTATTGGATATGTGGGTATCAAATGTGAGAGTCGAATCAAAGGCTACCCCTAAGTTTTTAATGATGGCATTGTGTTTTACTGTTGAATTATCAATAGCAGCATTTCTGAGTGAATGTATCTGAGTATCTTTACCTAGTAACAAGACCTCAGTTTTATCAGAATTTAACATGAGAAAGTTTTGCATCATCCAGTCTTTAATTTCAGTTAGACATTCTGTTATTTTATGTAGACAAGCAACATCATTGGGTTTGGCTGATATATACAGTTGTGTGTCATCAGCATAACAGTGGAATTGAATCCCATGCTTACGGATTAGTCAACCCAGTGGCAGCATGTAGAGTGTGAACAATACAGGGCCAAGCACTGATCCTTGTGGAACACCATATTTAACTAAAGTATGATTAGAGGATTTATTATTCAGATAAACAAATTGGTAACGATCGGATAAATAAGATCTGAACCAAGAGAGGGCAGATCCTTTTATTCCTACCAGATTTTCCAGCCTATCAAGAAGCATCACATGATCTATGGTATCAAATGCTGCAGTAAGGTCAAGCAGCACCAGAATAGAGATATAGCCCTTATCATGTGAAAGGAGTAAGTCATTAGTTACTCTTGTTAGAGCCGTTTCTGTGCTGTGATTTGGTCTAAATCCAGACTGAAAAATGTCATGAATGTCATTGTTTTGTAGATAAGAGCACAACTGCTGTGACACGACTTTTTCTAGAATCTTAGCAATAAAAGGGAGGTTTGATATTGGCCTGTAGTTTGCGAGTACAAGAGGGTCAAGATTAGGTTTTTTAATAATTGGTTTGATTACCGCTAGTTTCAGAGGTTTTGGTACATATCCAATGTTGAGGGATGAGTTTATTATTGTGAGCAATGGTCTAATGACTTTAGGTAAAATTTGTTTAAATAATTGTGTTGGTACAGGATCCAGTAAGCATGTAGTTGATTTAGATGAGCTAATTAAACTAAGCAAGTCATTTTCATCGACAGAATTCAAGTAGTCTAAGTGCACCTCAGAGCTGGCGGGGGGTTCATCAACAAAAGCCGATGTGACTTTGGACTGATTTTGGATTTTGAGGCGAATGCAATCAATTTTATCATTAAAAAACATCATAAAGTCATTGCTACAGAAATCAGAGGGAACAATGGGGTTGATTTCCTTTTTGTTTCCAATTAGATTTGATACAGTGCTAAAAAGGAATCTAGGGTTGTCTTTGTTGTTTTCTATAAGGGAAGAGATGTACTGTGATTTGGCTTTAGATAAGGCATGTTTGTAGTCGGTGAGGCTGTGCTGCCATGCAATTCGGAAACATTCTAGTTTTGTGTGTCTCCATTTACGTTCATGGTTACGAGCAGCCAGTTTTAATGCACGCGTGCTGTCACTGTACCATGGAGCAAGCCTTTTCTCTCTAAATTGTTTGGTCTTGACTGGTGCAACACTATCTAGGTTTGTACACAATAAGTGTTGTAGGTTGTTTGTAATGAGCTCAAGGTCATTTGGGTGAGTTGGAGAAGAAATGGTGGTAAGGTCTGGAAGGTTATTGATAAAATCACTAACTGTTGAGGATGTTATAGTGCGCTTTCTAATATAGCGTGGTTGTGGACAAATATAAAAGTTTAACGCAATTTCATATGTGATTAGATGGTGATCAGAGATGGTCTCATGTAGCGAGAGATTGGATAGATTCTTTATCTCAATGCCCCGTGTTAACACTAGGTCCAATGTGTGTTTGCATTGATGAGTGGGCCCAGTAACATTCTGAGTGAACCCTAGCGCATTCAAAATTGATTCAAATGCAATTTTAAGTGGATCATGGTCCTTCTCAAAGTGAATATTGAAATCACCAACAATTAAGGCCTTTTCTGATACGATAACTACACTTGAGAGAAAATCAGCAAATTCACAAAGAAATTCTGTATAAGGGCCAGGAGGACGATAGATTGTGATGAGCATAAATGAGTGCTGCCTTTTTGATGCAGTGACTTTAAGAGTAAGTACTTCAAAGGATTTAGTATCATAACTAGATTTTTGTGTTGTGTCAATGGTAGGGTCATAGATTGTGGCTACACCACCACCACGACCAGATGTTCGTGGGCAACTGTAATAGCTGAAGCCAGGGGGAGTGGACTCATTTAGGGCAATGTATTCATTGGCTTTAGCCCATGTTTCGCAGAGACATAATGCATTGAGTTTGTTATCAGTAATGATATCACAGACAGTGAGTGCTTTGGATGTTAGAGATCGTATATTTAAAAGCCCCAATTTAATGCTGGAAGTGCTGAAATATTGCGTTCGCTGCAGTGCCTTGGTGTTAATTCTAATTAGGTTGTTAAAACTGATTTTTGGGCGTTTGTGATAACAAGCTTTGCGGGGAACAGACACAGTCTCAATGCTGAAAAATGTATTAGCGTTAATCAGAGTGGGTGATATGGACATGCTACTCATCATAATAACAGTAGAGAGATGGTCAGGAGGAACATTAGGAATTTTAATATTACTTACCTGCTCGCTATCCATTCCACCTACCTGACTGATGTGACTGGGAATGACCAGTCAGTTCTGTGTGTGTGTGTGTGTGTGTGTGTGTGTGTGTTTTGTACCTGTGCTCTATGTTTGATTGACAGATCATACTCAGAGTCTCCACCCTTTTTTCTCCCAGAATCCCCTGCAGGAAGAAGAGGGTCCATGGAGCAGTGTGTGTGGAGCTCAGATTGATTGAGTGGGGGAGATTGGGACATCAATTCGGGAATCTAACACACACACACACACACACATAAATAAAGAGTCAGAGACGTTGATGAGTGACGTGAGCAGCAGCGAGACTGAACTCCACTCTGACTCATCACTGACTTTCAGATAATAAACAAATAACAAATGGTTAATTCACAAATTCATATCCTGTGAATAACACAAGTCATGAAGGAAACATTTCTGCACAAAGAGATCAGTGTTCTCCAAAAACATGGAAGATGGTGAGAACCAAGCTCCTCCTCTACAGGCTTAATACTGCTATAAAACCCCCACATCCACCTTAAAAACCGAGTCAAAATCTCAGCTCATGTGGAAGAACACAAAGTGTTTTAACACACTACAACTGCTCCATCTCATCTCACCTCAACTCACCTCATCTACTGAAGAGGATGTGAACACAGCTCACACTCCGTGTACAAGGAGTGTGGGGCTCACCTCAGCGACCCTGACCCTGTACCAGAGCTCCTTCTACGAAATATCTCAGGGAACATGGTCCTACTCCTTCTTGAGACAAAATGCACACAGTTCCTCCTGAATCCTAGGTATTCCTCCGGAACTGACTCACATCCTCTGGTCCTGCTTTAATTTGGGAATAACTATCGTGGTTTGTCAGTCCGAAGGCACTGTTCCTGATGTTCATACGATATTGTAGAGGCATGTTCACCAAGACAGCTCCCAATATTGGGGGCCTTCAGAAACCCTGGGCAAATCCCATCCACAGGATTATTGCCATCTTAAAAACACAATGACTACTTTAAAAACTCCAAATCTCATGCCACATGCAGAACACAGCAAAACAACAGAAGCCAAGGGATGAAACATGAGACCGCTTTTTAAAAACAAATACTTTTGGGATAATTCTCTTTTCCACCTTAAAGGATGCTGCAGTTGCATTAATGTATCTAGTTGCCAATATGTACCCTTCGCACTATTTAAGACGGAACTGGAAATTCAAATAAAGGCACCATACCTTCACCACTTCAGAAAGTACTAACTAAAGTATTTGAAGGTTTTAATTAAGGTGGAATGGGACGTTCAATTAAAGTCACCAAAATGATCATGCTGCACACTTTAATGTGGAATGGGTGAGTGTACTCACTCTGATCTGAGAGAGACGTGGTGGTTTAATTGGTGGATCTTCAGAGGAGCGTTCAGCTAACGAGGCTATAATTCTCTTCCTGTGACCCAGCAGATTTATCTTCAGCACCTACACACACATACATTTATGGATTTATTTATGGTGTACTATACATCACAGGTGAGATTAAATGGCCCATGTTCTGTGTATGTGTGTGTGTGTGTGTGTGTGAGAGAGAGAGATCTTACATTAACTATCTCCAATTCCCACAGGTTCCTCACAGACTCGAGAGAGCGATACCCCCTGGAGAGGAAGTTCGGTAGATACTCTGTCAGACCCAAAGAGTCCAGCCAAGCAGAGAGAGATACACTGCCATCGCAGCACAGAGCCTTCACCTGCACACACACACACACACACACACACAGTCACAGAGTGTGCACACACACACACAGCCACAGAGTGTGCACACACACACACACACAGTCACAGAGTGTGCACACACACACAGTCACAGAGTGTGCACACACACACACAGTCACAGAGTGTGCACACACACACACAGTCACAGAGTGCGCACACACACACACAGTCACAGAGTGCACACACACACACACATACAGTCACAGAGTGCACACACACACACACACACAGTCACAGAGTGCACACACACACACACACACAGTCACAGAGTGCACACACACACACACACACACAGTCACAGAGTGCACACACACACACACACACACACACACACACACAACACAGAGCCTTCACCTGCACACATACACACACAGAGAGTAAACACACACACTCACACACACAGAGTAAAAACACACACACAACACAGAGCCTTCACCTGCACACACACACACATACACACAGCCAGACACACACACAAAGTAAACACACACACAGTCACAGGGTGCACACACACAACACAGAGCCTTCACCTGCACACACACACACACAGCCAGACACACACACACACACACACACACATACACACACACACACACAGAGTAAACACACACACAGTCACAGAGTGCACACACACACACACACACACACACACACAACACAGGGCCTTCACCTGCACACACACACACACACACACACACACACACACACACACAGCCAGACAGACACACACACAGTCACAGAGTGCACACACACACACACACACACAGACACACAACACAGAGCCTTCACCTGCACGCACACACACACACACACACACAGAGTACACACACACAGCCAGACAGACACAGACACACACACAGATTTCATACGCATACGCATTTACACACAGACCCCACACACACAAATCTCAATCTCTGGGGCTGAACACTTTTGCACAATGCTGTAAATATATATTAAACACATATCAGGACATTTCTGTTTACTATGGTTAATTCAAGAAGAAATCTTTTAGCCACATTTTTTGGTGTGTGTGTGTGTGTGTGTAAAACCCTGTTACTGTGGTTAAGGGCTATGGTAATGATTTAGGGTTAGGGTCAGAGTAGTTAGGGTTAGATGTATGGTTTAGGGATAATTAATGATGTTTATCATTATGTCTAGTTAGATGTAAAGTCCTAACGTTTATAGTGGAACTAACGCGTCTGTGTGTGTGTGTGTGTGTGCGTGTGTGTGTGTGTGTGTGTATGTGTGTGTGTGTGTATGCGGGTGTGAGACCTTTGGTAGACTTCTTGCAGCTGTGACCAGTTTCTTTCTGTGAGAGGTGTCTGTGATCCCAATCTCCCTCAGGTCCTGCTCCTCCATCACGTTACTGCCCTACACACACACACACACACACACACACACACACACACACACATATATACAAACACGATTAAACATAATCTCTGCAATAGTAGGTTGAATTAACTCCAAATGCCGTAGCTGCTCTTGCTTTGTAATGTTGTTGTTGTGGTGTTGTGTTGTTTAATTGTGTTGTGTTGCTGTTGGTTTATTTGTGGGGTTTTTTTTGTTGCTGTTGGTTTTTGTTAAGGGGTTGTTTTTGTGTAGTTGTGTGTTGCTGTTGTTTTTTGGGGGTTGTGTAGTTGTGTTGTGTATTGCTGCTGTTTTTTTGTGTGTATAAATATGTGTGTATCCTGTAGCTGCCCGCATCAGATTTAAATCTCTCATGCTTCCTAAAAAAACCAAGAATGGACCAGCCATCCCCTGCCTAATGGCACTGGTCAAGAGTCGGACTGCACTCACACTACACTCATACTCCACTTACACTGCACTCGTACTGCAATTACACTGCACTCACACTGCAGACTAACTGTGTGTGTGTGCATGTATAAATTTGTGTGCGTGTGTGTGTGTGTATAAATGTTTGTATGTGTATATAAATGTGTGTGTGTGTGTGTGTTTATAAATGTGTGTGTTAGAATCTTACCATGAACCTGAGGTCATCAAAGCCATTAAGAAGCAGTTTACTTTCATACTGCGGAAGCCCTGCCCTCTCGAGCCAGTCGCCTACACGCTGATCCAGCACAGCACCACCTGCTGGAAAAGAGAAACACATCAAGAGAGAGAAGCACCACTCCCGGTGGCAGTGCCACCCTAAAGACACCCCCCTCAGACCCACACGTCAGCAGGGCCTCGAGCAAAAATAACATGGGGCAGAGGGCAGAGACGGGGGACAGCACTGTCCATTAACACCGGAAGAACAGAGACAGGGGACAGCACTTTCCAAAATCACAGGAGGAACAGAGACGGGACAGCACTGTCCATTAACAGAGAGCTCAGAGTTCGGCCTGGGGTCCTGCAATTGTGCTGCTGGTCAGGCTCAGTTGCTCTGGGATGTGCCCAGCTGTTTCTGAGGGTTAGTGTTAGGTTTAGTCTGAGGGTAAGTCTGAAGGTACGTCTGAGGGTCAGTCTGACAGTCAGTCTGAATATAAGTCTGAGAGTTAGTCTGAGGGTCAGTCTGAAGTCTGACGGTCAGTCTGAAGGTAAGTCTGAGGGTCAATCTGAAGTCTGAGGGTTTGTCTGCGGGTCAGTCTGACGTTCAGTCTGAAGGTCAGTTTGAGGGTAAGTCTGATGGTTAGTCTGAGGGTTAGTCTGACAGTCAGTCTGAAGATAAGTTAGAAGAGGGTTAGTCTGAAGGTATATCTGATGTTCAGTCTGAGGGTCAGTCTGAAGGTAAGTCTGATGGTCAGTCTGAGGGTCAATCTGAAGTCTGACGGTTTGTCTTAGGGTCAGTCTGACGTTCAATCTGAAGGAAGGTAAGTTTGAGGGTCAGTTTGAGGGTCAGTCTGAAGTTAAGTCTGGGGGTAAGTGTGATTGTCAGTCTGAAGGTTAGTCTGAGGGCACGTTGAGAAATGTGAGTTCAATACTAGTGACACGCAGAGTTTCAGCTGCATCACAGACACTTACACATCACTAGTGGTTTGTCAGTGATGGTAAAATAACAACACAAGAGACGTTAAGATGCTCTGCAGCCCATCAGTAACACAATGCCCACGACACAAAATAACACACTGCATACACGTCTCCACACAATGGAGTTCCTCAGCACTGCATCTTATTAATTTAACTTCTTAAACTTCGGAGCCAGTCTACATTCAGACCCAGTTCCGGTGGAACCTGCACTAAGCAGCTGCAACTAGATACAGGTAAAGGGCAGAGGTCCCTCCAGTAGAGTCAGAAACTAAATTCTAAATGAAATCCTACCTTCGTGACAGAAGTCGTTAGGTGCCCTGGTCACTTCTGAAAACAGTCACTGAGATGTGCATTGAACCCACGATGAGCCTCTGAACCTAACCCCCTCCTCCCCACAAGATGAGAGGAATAAAACACAGTGAGAACTCACCTGAAGCTCCGCCCTCCTGGTCTTTAGAGAAGTCAATTCCAGCACCAATTAAAGTCATGATCTTCTCGATCTGCAAAGAAGCAGAGGAACAAGGACACATGAAGACAAATTGGGAGATTAACTGAGCCACACAGACTTCGTGAAGGAGAAGAAGAGGGTCAGTGTGTAAATGTAGGAGTAACTCTGACCACAGCCTGTGTTTACAGAGAGAGCTGGACCTGGACAGATACTAAGAATGGAGGCAGATAACTGGTATCCAGGCATGTCAGCGGGGGTCCTCCAGAGACCAGGTCTGTCCTGTATCAAAGGACATTCCTGGACAGGAGACAGAACCGAGACAGACACTGGGTGGACACTGCACCATGAGGATGGACCAAAGCCCAGCTGTAATCCCAGTTTAACAAAGTGGGAGTTTATCAGAGAATTCCAGATTAAATTCATAGATTAAAACTCAACATAAACTTCAGAATCCAGACACCTCCCTAAACACAGAGAGATGGGAATCCTGAAGTGGACAGTGACTCCTGGAGAGAACAGGAAGTACACAGGAGGAGACTACGGCTGTTTCTCAGTGTGTTTTTAGGTTTTTGCATTCTTGCTTGATGTCATTTTTCACTGTTGAAGTTACATTCCAATTCTCAAGATAACAAACCGCAAGAACAGCCAAAGATTCCGCCCAAAATTACGAGGAAGCATCGGTTCACAACATGGTAACGAGTACAACCTGAACATCCCATCATTTACTGCTCCATGACTCCGCTCCGTTTTTTTTAAGGACACAAGTACATTCCTGGAGCTTTTACACAGGACCACCACTCCCCACCAAACAGGCTCCTGTTGCAGTCCTATTTCACACACTAACTCAGTCACTCACACTGTCACACACTCTCATTCACACACTCAATCACTCACACACTGTCACACACTCAGTCACTCACACACTCAGTCACTCACATGCTCACTGACTCAGTCACTCAGACACACACTCAGTCACTCAGACACTCAATCACTCACACACTGTCACACACTCAGTTACTCACTCACACACTCAGTCAGTCACACACTCTCACTCTCACACTCTCATTCACACACTCACTCTCATTCACACACTCAGTTACTCACTCACACACTCAGTCAGTCACTCACTCTCACTCATACACTCAGTCACTTACACACTCACTCTCACTCACACACTCAGTCAGTCACTCACTCTCACTCATACACTCAGTCACTTACACACTCACTCTCACTCACACACTCAGTAACTCACATGCTCACTTACTCACTCACTCACACACTCACTCGGTCACACACTGTCACTCACACAGTCAGTCAGTCACTCAGTCCCTCTCACACACTTACTCTGTCACTCAGTCACTCACACACTCACTCACTCAGTCAATCACTCACTCACATTCACTCACACACCCAGTCAGTCAGTCAGTCACTCTCACACTCAGTCACACACTGTCACTCACACGCTCACTCACTCAGTCACTCACACTCAGTCAGTCACTCACACACTCACTCACACAGTCAGTCACTCTCTCTTACACACTTAATAATAATAATAATAATAATAATAATAAATGGAATTTTTAAAGCGCTTTTCAGTAACCCAAAGACGCTGTTACAATCAGATGAACACAAAGACAATCACATCCATAACACTACATAACATACAATGATACAAAACAGGAACAAGGGTAAAAACAAACAATGGCTAATCAGAAACAGAGGGATTAAATGCAGCCGCAAACAGGTGTGTTTTAAGTTTGGATTTAAATTGTGATAGAGATGTTGACTGTTGAATTTCTGGAGGAAGGGAGTTCCAGAGGCGGGGGGGCATGTCTGGAGAAGGCTCGATCTCCAAGACTACGCAGCTTAGAAGGGGGAATGGTGAGTAAACCAGCTGAGGAAGATCTGTGAATGCAATTAGGTGTGTATGGTTGAAGAAGGTCCGATAAGTAAGAGGGAGCTTGGTTATTGAGAGCTTTGTAGGTGAGAAGGAGGATTTTGAACTGAATACGATATTTAACAGGAAGCCAGTGGAGGTTGTGGAGAACTGGGGTGATGTGGTGGTGGGACCGGGTGTGGGTGAGGAGACGGGCAGCAGAGTTCTGGACCATTTGGAGTTTATGTAGTAGTGAGGACCTAATGCCAGAAAGAAGAGAGTTACAATGGTCAAGACGGCTGGAGATGAATGCATGGATGAGGCGTTCAGCAGCAGACTGGGAAAGAGAAGGACGGATTTTAGCAATGTTGCGAAGGTGAAAGAATGAGGTTTTTATGACGGAACTAACATGGGAATGAAACGTGAGCAAAGAGTCAAGGGTGACACCAAGATTTCGGACCACAGTGGACGGGGACACTTACTCAGTCACACACTCATTCACTCACTCAGTCAGTCACACACTCATTCACTCACTCAGTCAGTCACACACTCATTCACTCACTCAGTCAGTCACACACTCTCACACACTCACTCACTCACACACTGTCACTCACACACTCAGTCACACACTGTCACTCACACACTCAGTCACTGAGATGCTCACTCACTCACTCACATACTCAGTCAGTCACTCACACACTCAGTCACATGCACACACTCACACTCAGTCAGTCACTCACACACTCACTCACACAGTCAGTCACTCAGACACACACTCAGTCACTCACACAGACACACTCACACACTCAGACACACTCAGTCACTCACACATTCAGTCAGTCACTCAGACTCACACTCAGTCACTCACACACTCTCACTCACACACTCAGTCACCCACTCTCACTCACACACTCAGTCACCCACTCTCACTCACACACTCACTGGGTCACACACTGTCACTCACTCACTCAGTCACTCACACATTCAGTCAGTCAGTCACTCACTCTCTCTCACTCACTCACTCACTCACTCACTCAGTTAGTCACACTGCCACTCACACACTCACTCAGTCAGTCACCCACGCAGTCACTCACTCACTCACTTACTCATACACTCACTGGGTCACACACTGTCACTCACTCACTCAGTCACTCACACAGTCAGTCACTCATTCACTCTGTCACTCAGTCACACTGTCACTCACACACTGTCACTCACACAGTCACTCACTCACACAGTCAGTCACTCACTCAGTCACACTGTCACTCACACACTCAGTCACTCACACGCTGTCACTCACACACTAATTCACTCTCTCAGTCACTCACACACTTAGTCACACACTGTCACTCACTCACTGTCACTCACTCACTCACTCACTCAGTCACACGCTGTCACTCACTCAGTCAGTCACTCACTCTCCCTCACTCACTCTGTCACTCACACACTTACTCAGTCACACACTGTCACTCACACGCTGTCACTCACACACTCGGTCACATGCTGTCACTCACACACTTATTCACTCACTCAGGCAGTCACTCACTCTCACACACTCACTCAGTCACACACACTTACTCAGTCACACACTGTCACTCACACACTCACTCGGTCACATGCTGTCACTCACACACTCATTCACTCACTCAGGCAGTCACTCACTCTCACACACTCACTCAGTCACACACACTTACTCAGTCACACACTGTCACTCACACACTCACTCGGTCACACGCTGTCACTCACACACTCGGTCACATGCTGTCACTCACACACTCATTCACTCACTCAGGCAGTCACTCACTCTCACACACTCACTCAGTCACTCACACACTTACTCAGTCACTCACACACTTACTCAGTCACACACTGTCACTCACACGCTCACTCACATTCACTCACACACTCAGTCAGTCAGTCACTCACTCACCCACACACTCAGTCACTGACACACTCACTCACTCACTCACTTACTCACTCACTCACTCAGTCAGTCAGTCAGTCAGTCAGTCACACTGTCACTCACACACTCAGTCATTCACACACTTGGTCACACGCTGTCACTCACACACTCAGTCACTCACTCAGTCACACACTGTCACTCACACGCGCACTCGGTCACACGCTGTCACTCACACACTCATTCACTCACTCAGTCAGTTACTCACTCTCACTCAGTCACTCACACATTTACTCAGTCACACACTCAGTCACTCACACACTCAGTCACACTGTCACTCAAACACTTAGTCACTCACACGCTCACTCATTCAGTCAGTCACTCACACACTCACTCAGTCACACGCTGTCACTCACACACTCACACTCAGTCAGTCACTCACTCACTCAGTCACACACACTTACTCAGTCACGCACTGTCACTCACACATTCAGTCAGTCACTCACTCTCACTCACACACTCAGTCACTCACACGCTCACTCACTCACACTCAGTCACTCACACGCTCACTCACTCAGTCAATCTCTCACTCACACACTGTCACTCACACTCAGTCACTCACACTCAGTCACTCACACACTCAGTCAGTCACTCACTCACACACTGTCACTCACACGTTCAGTCACTCACACATTCACTCACACACTCACTCACTCTCACTCACACACTCAGTCACTCACACGCTCACTCACTCAGTCAATCTCTCACTCACACACTGTCACTCACACTCAGTCACTCACACGGTCACTCACTCAGTCAATCTCTCACTCACACACTGTCACTCACACTCAGTCACTCACACGGTCACTCACTCACATTCACTCACACACTCAGTCAGTCACCCACTCACACACTGTCACTCACACGTTCAGTCACTCACTCACATTCACTCACACACTTACTCACTCTCACTCACACACTCATTCACAGGCTCTCACACACTTGTAGTTATGGTGAAGGGCTGAAGGAGGGTCTTGGGGCCAGTTGCACAAAACACATTTTACCCTTAAGTATGACACTTAAGTCTTAATTTCTCTTTCACTGAGGGATTTACTTAAGGGTTGTGCACAGTTTCCTTTAAAATATTTCCTTACAAAAGAAAATGTGTTAAGGGATTTACTGCACTAACAGATTAAGAGAATGAAATTCTATTGTTTCCATGGAAATAGTTGTTTACCTGCACTCGCTGTGATACCTGTTATCGCCTCTTGTACCAGCTCACAACTCAACAAAGAGAAAAAAATGAAAGAAAAGAAAACAAGAAAACCAATGTGGTCAGAGGAGGAAAAGATAATACTTCTGGAGGAATACAATAAAAGCAGACGGCGAGGGCATGTGAAACTTGGTGAATGATGTGACATACTGTTGATAATTGACATGAAAGACCTCACCTATTACTGACTCGAAAGATCCTGTAGCATAAAATCGGAGAGAAATCATTAACTGCATCGCAGCAGGAAAAGCACAGCTGCGGAAAGTAGCATGATCCAAACCAAGAGGATTAAACAAATCATGGAGTGTCTGCCGACCAAAGCTCATCATTAAGCGTATCCAGTGGGTTCTCCAAGTCGTGGAACACTCTCCTTGGGATACATTAATTTATCGCAACAGACTGTATCAGAGGTACCTTAAATTGTTTTCCTTAATTTGGTTGCTAAGGTGTTTTATACAACAGGTTAATGACGTTTACAGGATTCTTTAAGGGATAAGACAAAAATAAAGAAATACATTAAATAAATAAGTGAACTTTTTAAGGAAACTTTAAGGAAAGGTTTTGTGCAACTGTATTTATTTAAGGAAACCTTAACTTGGACTTTAAGGAAAATCTTAACTTCAGTGTTTTGTGCAGCTGGCCCCTGGTCCACAGTTCTGGGTTTAAGTTTTCTGTACACTGTTCCCTGATCAGACAATCCACACATGCACATTAACACAGGAGAACTAAAGAGAACTCTGGAGAACCTTAAAATAAATAAAAAACCCAAAACCAAACCCTGAACCAAAAGCCCTCCACCACATGCTGATACTGAACCCCACACAAGCAGACGGAACCGGCGAGAACATGGAGAACCTTACGCTGTGATCAGGCTGGGCTTCCCGGGGACACATGGAGATACAGTAGCCTCTCTGTTGGAATAAAATCAGCTTAAAAACAGAACCTTGTTTATGTTCAGTGTTTATCGAGACATTTTTATCACTCCACAGGGAACATGCTCCCACTGCCGGGTAAAAACCCCACCAGTCCGAAACACACACTCACAGGAAACACAGAACACATCATAGACCTTTTCTTACCTAGAAACCTTCTGTAAACAGCAGTTCTGTCACAGGAGACCTCCAGCAGGTCCAAGTACACAGATCTCTGTGATTGTGGTCAGTGGAGTGTGTTTGGTTCTGAAAAGTCATGGGTTCTATTCCCACAACTGGCAGGAAAACTGGGGGCAGCAGGAGTGAAGGAACAGCACTGTCTCCTCCCTCAACAACCACGGCTGAGTTGGGCCCTTCAGTTAGACACAGAACCCCAACTGGCCACCAGGTGTTTGTGTGTGTGTGTGTGTGTGTGTGGGGGTGGGTGTGCGTGTGTGTGTGTGTGTGTGTGTGC
This sequence comes from Hoplias malabaricus, assembly GCF_029633855.1. Lineage (NCBI taxonomy): Eukaryota > Metazoa > Chordata > Actinopteri > Characiformes > Erythrinidae > Hoplias > Hoplias malabaricus. The sequence continues at coordinate 59,828,650 of NC_089804.1, read as the reverse complement.
GTGAAACTGCTGAAGTTTTTAAACCCCTCAGAGTCACCGCTGCCAAAATGAAACCTGCTCTGTGGGGGTCCTGATGCTATCTTTCAAAGCTCAGACAATTCAGAGCTCAGACGTCACTCTGGAGTCAAAGGCTGGCAGCTGGACAGAGTGTGTGTGGCAGCTGGGGGGAGTGGTGTGTTACCTAACCCTAAATGAAGAATAAACATGGCTCTTGTTTCTGTGTTTGTCATCTGTAAATGTTTTTTTTTTAATTTATACATCATCCACTGCGCGCCCACACACACACACACACACACTTTTTTGTGATAGGCCACACTCAGAAACAGGAGCACCACACGGCCATGACCAGAAATATAGGCCCCACCTACTTTACTCTGATAGGCCGCACTCACTCATCATGTACCTTTTAAAGATAAGATAAGGTCCAATCAGACTACAAGCTAACAAATAAACCCCGCCCCTCTCCATCCACCTTCATTAAAGGGCACAACAAAACACTAGAATTCACTGTAAAGCTACGTCAGTGTCTCCCAAACACACCCAGACTGCACTGCTCTGAAAGCACACGGAATCACAATGAAATTTTACTGAAATGTTAGAAATATGATGGAAACAATCAAAATGCAACAAAAAAAAAAAAAAACAAGACAAGACAAACTTGAACCTTCATAAAAATGAACAAAAGTGTGATGGAAACTTGATGAAAATTTAATTAAAACATCACAAATTTAACTGAAAAGGAACAGAAATGTGAAAGAAAATGATTAGTGAATCATGATTTAACTTGTGATTAAAATCAAACTTAAACTCTAAATATGACAGGTTTAGTTTAATGAAACAGGACAAATCTGTAACTGAAGTGGGAGGGAAACCTGACTGAAATTTTACTGAAATGTGATTGAAACATGATGGAAATGTAAAGGAAATGAAATGTGACAGAAATTTGGTAACACTTTATTTGGACGGTCCACTGTAGACGGTTTGTAGATGCTCAGTAAATCTTTAGTTATCATTCAAAATACATATCTGTTAATGGCAACTGAACCTAACCCTGAACCCAAACCCTAACAACGAACCCAGACCTGAACCCAACCCCTGACTCCGAACCAAAACCTTAACCCTGAACCCAAACCTGAATCCAAACCCTGAACCTGAATCTAAGTTGTGTGAAAGATCCTAAAACTAAAACCTAAACCTAACTTTAATGTTAAGCTCAAAATTAAACCCAACCCTAACCCGAACCTCACTGATGTTAATAATCAACTGAGAATCATCTGAACATTTGGGAATGATTTTATCAGTTGGTGATTCACAGGGGACCTTCCTAATAAAGTGTGACCAGAAATGTAAATGAAACATGATCAAAACTCGACTAAAACATGACAGAAATGAAACTGAAATGAGGTGGAACAAGATCGAAACACTGAAAAATTTAAAATGTTACAAAAACTTAATTAAATGAAATGAGCTGAAAATGTGACAGAATCATAACTAAAACAAGACAGAAATATCACAGAAATGTAACTGAAATATAAAAATCTAACGGAAAAATGACAAAACACGATGGATATTCAACTGAAAATGTAACAGAAACAGGACAGAAATTTAACTGTAAACAAGATGGAAAATAAACATTGACAGAGATGAAATGGAGCTGAACTGAAACTGGAAGAAATCTGACTTAAACTGAAGTGAAACTTGACAGAAACATGAAACACATTCACTGAATCATGACGGCGTTTAACTGAAACAACAGAGAGACAGAAACCTGATGGAAAAGGAGGGAATCGTGACCGAAATGAAACGGAACTGTGACAGAAACGTGTCGGAATGGTTTCTGATGATGGACGCTTTTCTAAAGCGATGAAACATTAATGGAAAAGTGATGGAGACGTGGACTGTTGTTTACTTCAGTTGTTTTTAAAAATAAACAAACAAGGGGCACAAAGTAAGGAAGTGCCCCGCGCAGCAGGAGCTCGGACCCTTACCTCGTCCCACTCCGAGGTGAAGGACGGCGATTTCTCGAGCCTCCTCTTTGCAACGCTGCAGTTGGACACCGATTCACTGCGGCTGCCCAGCCCTGCCTCCTCCTCGGTGGGCGGAGTCAGCAGCAGGTCCGAGTCGGATTTGGAGAGGCTCCTGGCCAGCTTCAGGTCACCGGGGCGCGTCCGGCCGGAAGAGGGCCGGACCGGAGACTTGCGCGGCTCCTTGTTCACCGTGGCGTAGATGGCCCTGGGGTCGGGGTCTGTGAGGACTGTTGCCATGGAGACAGAGGGAGGAGAAGCGGAGGCCGCTGCGGTGAAGGAGCCGAGAGCCTCAGAGCTCCTGCTGCTCTTCAGTATAAACTCCTCACCTCCACGACTGTCCACCACCGGAGACGAACCGTGGAGCAGCCCGGTGAACTGCTCCGGAACTGTCCCAGAATTCCCTGCTTCAGGGAGAGAGAAAGAGAGTGACAGAAAAAGAATTAGAGTGTGGTATGATATCTACTCTCCAGCTAAAAGTGTCCACCCACGAAGTCCAGAACAAATTGGGTATTGTGTACAATCACAGAGGGAGGGAAACATGGACGAAGGGAGGGAGAGAGAGAGAGAGAGAGAAGGAGGGAGGGAGAGAGAGAGAGAGAGAGAGAGAAGGAGGGAGGGAGGAATGAAGGAATGAGCTCACAGAAACAGCAGTTAGAACACATGAAACTGAAGAGTGGAAACAGCTGACATTTCACTGACAGAGAGAAAGAACATAGCGAGAGAGAGAAAGAGAGAGAGAACAGAGAGAACAGGAACACACACTCACTTACAGACCCGCAGGCACACACGCTGAACACATGCGTGCAAACACACTCCCGCACACATACACTCACAAATACACACACACACACAAGCAACTGAAGGTAAGTGGACCCTGGCTCAGCAACAGAGGAGCAGGGGGAGTGTGTTGAGGGTCACACCACTGGCTCAGTGCATGATGGGAAATCAGGGCGTATCCTTGGTAGTGTTTATGTAAATATTTTGTAAATGAGCTACTGGAACTAAAGGTGAAACTTTAGAAACTCGAGAAACTGAGCTCCCGACTCTCACACGGGTTAATAATGCAGCTCGGAAATTTCTGATATGGGGATACACTCTGTGTGTGTGTGTGAGTGTGTGAGTGAGTGTGTGTGTGTGTGTGTGTGGGGTGTGTGTGTGTGTGTGAGAGAGTATGTGTGTGTGTGTGTGTGTGTGTGTGTGGGTGTGAGAGAGAGAGTGTATATGTGTGTGTGAGTGTGTGTGTGTGAGTGTGTGTGTGTGTGTGTGTCTGTGTGTGGAGTGGGTGGGTGTGTGTGTGTGTGTGTGAGAGAGAGTATGTGTGTGTGGAGTGTGTGTGTGTGTGTGAGAGAGAGTATATGTGTGTGTGTGGTGTGTGTGTGTGTGTGTGTGTGTGAGAGAGAGTATATGTGTGTGTGTGAGTGTGTGGAGTGGGTGTGTGTGTGAGGGGTGTGTGTTTTTGTGTGTGTGTGTGTGAGAGAGTGTATGTGTGTGAGAGAGTATGTGTGTGTGTGAGTGAGTGTGTGTGTGTGTGTGTGTGTGTGAGAGAGAGAGACTGTATGTGTGTGTGTGTGTGTGTGTGGAGCCTCACCTGCAGGCGGAGGGGCTAGACTGGGGGGTCCGGGGGGCTTCAGCGTTTGTGCGTTGGGGCCGAGTGCTCGGAGGTCGGTGGGGGCCACAGGCTTCCGCTGCTTCAACACACAAACAAAACAGTGTTATTAAAGCTCATACCACGTAAAAACACACACACACACACACAGAGCACAGGGGCCGAGCGGTACCCCCCTGGGTATCTGCGCCCGGTGGGTGACTGGATTGGAGCCAGTAATCAACATTAGTCCACCCCCACCCACTAGTTCTTATTGGAACTGAGAATACGTCATCAGCAGGGGGCACTGAGGCACTGGGTTCAAGGGCTGGGTCTGAATTCAGCTCCAGAACCAGAGGCAAAGAGAAAGAGTCAGGACAGGGTCATGGTTAATCCACTTTTTACAGCGCAGTCAGATCACAGTGAGATATGAGACACATGTGGAAATGACACAGAGTTCTGTCTGTTACAGTCTGAGTGTTTCCCACTGAGTTCCAGAGCAAAGAGTACAGAGAAGAGTGAGAACATAGGGAGCAAAGTAGGTGACGCTCCTAGAGTCGCTCTGAACCCAGCCCCAGAAACACACACACCGACGAAGCAGGTTCCTGTTTTATTTCCTTTTATTTATTTAAATAACACTCTGTAAATGACCCTGAGTCCAGCTCCACTGCTCCATCACACTTTATTTCAGGCTCTGAGCTTTTTCTGGAGCTTCTTTATCTGCACTCGCCCATGGACACAGTAACAAGCCCCTAGGAGGAGGACGGTGCCTTGGCCTGGGAATTTCGGCTCTGGACAATTGGCCCAGGAATACTGGCTCTGTAATATTGGCCCTCAGAATCAGCCCAGGATAATTCCGAACGGTCTAACCCCGAAGCCCATGGTGAAAATAGTCAGAGCAGAGTTACCTGAGAGTGGACGCTGGTGGAAGACTTGGACAAGACATCTTGATCTGCGTACAGGGGACAACACCACATTACAATACAACAACACAGTGTCCAGCACATAGAGCACACAGAGATAATACACTGCTAAGAAATACAGAATTTTACATATAATTAATTACAAACGTTTACACACATCTGCCAGAACATTAAAAACACTTCTTTCTTACGTCTCTGCTCCACTGTCCACTCCGGTCTCTCTGTAGTTCTACACTTACACACTGTAGTCCATCTGTTGCTCTGCATACTTTATTAGCCCCCTTTCCCAATGTTCCTCAGCGCTCAGGACCCCCACAGAGCAGGTGTGATGTGGTGGTGGATCACTTATGATCAGGATTGAGCACTGACCGGACGCTATGTATTGCACTTGTACTAAATTTTGTTCTGTATCAGCACTGGCCGCGTCTGAGCCCAGGGGGAATGTGGATTTGAATCTATTTGTACGAGTGAGGATACACACTCTGTCTGAACACTGAGGACATCTGTGAGATGCTCTGGAAAAGAGCATCTGCTAAGTGCTCCAAATGTTAATGTAAATTCTCAGCTGCATGTGGCCTTGAGGTTAGAGGAGCTAGCTTGAGGACAGAGGTGCTCCCCGGGCACCGAGGGGTCGCAGCCCCCTACTCCGACTGTGTGTGTATTCACTCCCCCCTGTATGTGTGAAGAATTGCTCACTTGTGTGTGTTTGTGTGTTCACTGCCACGGATGCATCAAATGCAGTGAGGCAATATACCCAAGGAGATCAATAAAGGTGTTTCATTTTCTTCCTCACAACACACACTAAAAGACCCCCACCTTTAACCCTCTGGAGTCTGAGGCCTGTCAGCCACTTCCGAGGTGATCTGACATGCCTTGACATTTTAGCAAAGTTCACCTACCTAAAAACGTTTGCTCCCAAAAAATGACATATGCTAATATTCACCACAAACCCAGCAACAATATTGTGAGTGAAGTCTGTACGTCATTAATCTGTATTTGTTTAAATTAACCCTAGCCATAAATTAAAAAATTAGTCATAAATATGAGCTTTAGGTGACTGCTTAAAAGCAGCAGAGACTACAAAATTCTGTTACTAACATATAAAGCTCTACAGGGGCTCGCTCCTGAAAGATACAATTTCCTATTTTGAGCCTCCACGATTACTCAGATGACAGAGTACTGGTTCTTTAATAGTTCTCAGAATTCAGAAGGCCTCATCTGGGGGAAAAGCCTTTTCTTATAAAGCCCCCCAACTCTGGAATGATCTTCCAGGGACTCAGACACAGTCGCAATCTTCAAATCGAGGCTAAAAACTCATTTGTTTAGTTTATTTTTTGGTAGTTAATGCTCCCCCATAGATAAAGGCGGCAGGTCCGGGGGGTCTATGGACACAGGGAATTAAAGTAAACTGAGACGCTGGTGTCGTCCGCCACTTCTCGCGATCACTCAGGTTTGTTGACGGTGGAGCGGAGGGATGCCAGTGTTTCAGGAAGCTCCCGCGTCTGTGTGTCCTTCTGGTTCCTCTCCTTTTAGTTAAAGCTGTTATAGTCAGATCTGCCGGAGTCATTAGCTACGCTGTAAATGTTCACATTCTCTGCTTTACATTCATCCAAACAGATCACAACTAACTCCATCCCTCTACATTTTTCTGAGTAAAGGACCCCCACCTGTCCATCTGAGTGTTCTCTGTGTGTGTGTGTGTGTGTGTGGGTGTGTTACCTGTTAGTGTGTGTTTTGTCTGTGCTGTGTGCAGCGTTTCATAAGTGTGATCCTCATCATCCTCTTCCTCCAACCTCTCATTAACACCACTGTATACCACCTAGAGAGAGAGAGAGAGAGAGAGAGTGAGGAACAGAGAGAGCTGAAAATGTGGTGAGAGGAATAACTACACAATCTCTGCGGAGTGTAGACATAAGCATAGAGTTGTGAGTGTGTGATAAACTGTGTTTACTCGAAGGCAGTATAGTGTTAATAAGAGTGATGTGGCACTGATGTACCTCCGCACTGACCTCCTCCTGCCCCAGGGTCGTCTGAGAGACACAGAGAGGAACACGGTCCTTTGGGTAAGACTGGAAACACACACACACACACATACAGTAGTTGTGTTTTTATAGTGATGATACACTTTTTTTATAAAGATAATTGCAATATGTCCAGATGCTCATTAAGCACTGATCACACAGCCACTGTCGTCCTCTAGTGGAAAAACACATATTGCTCAGAAGATTTAAACAGCTCTGAGATTTAAACAAAAACAATACTGTCATTGTCCAAAAACCTCTCACCTCCATTTGAACACACAAGAAGGGTTAATAATTAAATTATTTAAAGGGTATGATTAGAAATATAAGTATTAAATATTATTAAAAGTATTTTATTAAAAAAAACTATTACATAATTATATACCAATTATATTAATAATATAATATAATAAGTATTATTAATGGTTAATGTATTATTAGAAGAGTTTTATTAGTATTATTAATATAAGTATATTATCATTAAAATTGTGTTATTAAAAGTGTGTTATTATAACTGCATTATTATAACTATGTTATTACAAATGTATAATTAGAAGTGCATTATTTAAAGTATATTATAAAAAGTGTATTATATGAAGTGTCTAATTTAAAGTGTATTATTAGAAGTGTATAATTAGAAGTGTACTATTAGAAGTGTACTATTAGAAGTGTATTATTAAAAGTGCATTATTAGAAGTGCACTATTAGAAGTGTATTGTTAAATGTGTATTATTAAATGTGTATTATTAAAAGTGTCTTATTAAATGTGTATTATTAGAAGTATATTATTAGAAGTGTATAATTAGAAGTGTATTATTAGAAGTGTATAATTAGAAGTGTATTTTTAAACGTGTATTATTAGAAGTGTATTGTTAGAAGTGTACTATTAGAAGTATGTTATTAGAAGTGTATTATTAAATGTGTATTATTAAAAGTGTATTGTTAGACGTGTACTATTAGAAGTGTATTGTTAGAAGTATGTTATTAGAAGTTTATTATTAAATGTGTATTATTAAAAGTGTATTATTAGAGGTGCACTATTAGAAGTGTATTGTTAGAAGTGTACTATTAGAAGTATGTTATTAGAAGTGTATTATTAAATGTGTATTATTAGAAGTGTATTGTTAGAAGTGTATTGTTAGAAGTGTACTATTAGAAGTATGTTATTAGAAGTTTATTATTAAATGTGTATTATTAAAAGTGTATTATTAGAAGTGCACTATTAGAAGTGTATTGTTAGAAGTGTACTATTAGAAGTATGTTATTAGAAGTTTATTATTAAATGTGTATTATTAAAAATGTATTATTAGAAGTGCACTATTAGAAGTGTATTGTTAGAAGTGTACTATTAGAAGTATGTTATTAGAAGTGTATTATTAAAAGTGTATTATTAGAAGTGTACTGTTAGAAGTGTATTGTTAGAAGTGTATTGTTAGAAGTGTACTATTAGAAGTATGTTATTAGAAGTGTATTATTAAATGTGTATTATTAAAAGTGTATTATTAGAAGTGTATTGTTAGAAGTGTACTATTAGAAGTGTATTGATAGAAGTGTACTATTAGAAGTATGTTATTAGAAGTGTATTATTAAATGTGTATTATTAAAAGTGTATCATTAGAAGTGTATTGTTAGAAGTGTACTATTAGAAGTATGTTATTAGAAGTGTATTATTAAATGTGTATTATTAAAAGTGTATCATTAGAAGTGTATTGTTAGAAGTGTACTATTAGAAGTATGTTATTAGAAGTGTATTATTAAATGTGTATTATTAAAAGTGTATCATTAGAAGTGTATTGTTAGAAGTGTACTATTAGAAGTATGCTATTAGAAGTGTATTATTAAATAAGTATTGTTAAAAGTGTATTATTAGAAGCCTTTTGTTAGAAGTGTACTATTAGAAGTATGTTATTAGAAGTGTATTATTAAATGTGTATTATTAAAAGTGTATTATTAGAAGTGTATTGTTAGAAGTGTACTATTAGAAGTATGTTATTAGAAGTGTATTATTAAATGTGTATTATTAGAAGTGTATTGTTAGAAGTGTATTGTTAGAAGTGTACTATTAGAAGTATGTTATTAGAAGTTTATTATTAAATGTGTATTATTAAAAGTGTATTATTAGAAGTGCACTATTAGAAGTGTATTGTTAGAAGTGTACTATTAGAAGTATGTTATTAGAAGTTTATTATTAAATGTGTATTATTAAAAGTGTATTATTAGAAGTGCACTATTAGAAGTGTATTGTTAGAAGTGTACTATTAGAAGTATGTTATTAGAAGTGTATTATTAAATGTGTATTATTAGAAGTGCACTATTAGAAGTGTATTGTTAGAAGTGTACTATTAGAAGTATGTTATTAGAAGTGTATTATTAAAAGTGTATTATTAGAAGTGTACTGTTAGAAGTGTATTGTTAGAAGTGTACTGTTAGAAGTGTACTATTAGAAGTATGTTATTAGAAGTGTATTATTAAATGTGTATTATTAAAAGTGTATTATTAGAAGTGTATTGTTAGAAGTGTACTATTAGAAGTGTATTGATAGAAGTGTACTATTAGAAGTATGTTATTAGAAGTGTATTATTAAATGTGTATTATTAAAAGTGTATCATTAGAAGTGTATTGTTAGAAGTGTACTATTAGAAGTATGTTATTAGAAGTGTATTATTAAATGTGTATTATTAAAAGTGTATCATTAGAAGTGTATTGTTAGAAGTGTACTATTAGAAGTATGTTATTAGAAGTGTATTATTAAATGTGTATTATTAAAAGTGTATCATTAGAAGTGTATTGTTAGAAGTGTACTATTAGAAGTATGCTATTAGAAGTGTATTATTAAATGAGTATTGTTAAAAGTGTATTATTAGAAGCCTTTTGTTAGAAGTGTACTATTAGGAGTATGTTATTAGAAGTGTATTATTAAATGTGTATTATTAAAAGTGTATTATTAGAAGTGTATTGTTAGAAGTGTACTATTAGAAGTGTGATGATAGAAGTGTACTATTAAATGTGTATTATTAAAAGTGTATTGTTAGACGTGTACTATTAGAAGTGTATTGTTAGAAGTATGTTATTAGAAGTTTATTATTAAATGTGTATTATTAAAAGTGTATTATTAGAAGTGTATTGATAGAAGTGTACTATAAGAAGTATGTTATTAGAAGTGTACTATTAGAAGTATGTTATTAGAAGTGTATTATTAAATGTGTATTATTATAAGTGTATTATTAGAAGCCTTTTGTTAGAAGTGTACTATTAGAAGTATGTTATTAGAAGTGTATTATTAAATGTGTAGAATTAAAAGTGTATTAGAAGTGTATTGTTAGAAGTGTATTATTAAATGTGTATTATTATAAGTGTATTATTAGAAGTGTATTGATAGAAGTGTACTATTAGAAGTGTATTGTTAGAAGTGTACAATTAGAAGTATGTTATTAGAAGTGTATTATTAAATGTGTATTATTAAAAGTGTATTGTTAGAAGTGTATTGTTAGAAGTGTATTATTAGAAGCCTTTTGTTAGAAGTGTACTATTAGAAGTATGTTATTAGAAGTGTATTATTAAATGTGTATCATTATAAGTGTATTATTAGAAGTGTATTGATAGAAGTGTACTATTAGAAGTGTACAATTAGAAGTATGTTATTAGAAGTGTATTATTAAATGTGTATTATTAAAAGTGTATTGTTAGAAGTGTATTGTTAGAAGTGTACTATTAGAAGTGTATTGTTAGAAGTATGTTATTAGAAGTGTATTATTAAATGTGTAGAATTAAAAGTGTATTAGAAGTGTATTGTTAGAAGTGTTTTATTAAGTGTGTATTAAAAGTTTATTACTAAAAGTGTATTATTAGAAGTTTATTATTAGAAGTGTATTATCTGAGATGTATTATTAAGTGGGTGGAGCTGTGGGTGGTCAGTATTAATGTGAGTGTACTTCCTCTCTATCTCAGAGTGTGTGTGTTATTATGGATGTGCTGTGTGTACTGTGTTATTATTCGTACTGAGACTCCCGTCCTGCTGGTGTCACTGTCCGGTCGTCCCGAGTCCCTGTCAGAGGACTTGTGGCTGGTCAGACTGTCCAGAGAGTGACAGGAGGAGGCTTCAAACAGAGCTTCATACGGACTCTCCTCCAGTCCTGCCATCATATCACCCACTTGCCCTTCTAACTCTGTTACACACACACACACACACATAAAAC